>NC_142745.1:1305000-1582500 GCF_051943395.1 Hippocampus bargibanti | reverse complement strand
GTCATGATTGAGTTTGAGAAGTACTGCTCGGGGCTAGATGGCAAAAACGGCACAGTAGAAACTAATAGTTGGTCACTTGTTGAGGGAGTTTTGATTCGGTTGCCATGACAATACGAGTCTCATCCTTTTTCGTTTGCGGTACACTTAGTGGAAGCCTGGCACGAGACAAGGCTGCCCTCTGCCGTATTCATGCGGCGCTAACTTCCCCATTTTTATTATTTAGACAAATATCAACGATGGGTTTATTTTTATATAATAACTTTAAGAATGTCACAAACGCCCGTTATGGTACTAACCACTTAATATTAAAATTTATTGTAGCGTTTGGAGGCTGGCCGTCAGTCGCCATAGTTCCGTAAAACCGGAAGTAAGGTCGTGTGTCGTCTGTGGCCATTAGCATGCTAACGGCCGCTAGCTGGGGTCTCTCGTTGAACGGACGCTTTTTGCGGGTCCAATGTCGTCTAACACGCGCATTAGGAGACGTGAGTACGTACCTTTTTTCATTCAGAACAACGAGAATGACAATGTGTACTATGACGTCAACGTAGCGTCGATGACGTAACAACGGCGACATGCTATTTGCTCTTTGGAACAGGAAATGTTGTAGTGATAACAAGCCAATTGCAAAATATCGAACATTCATAGTGAAAATGTGTCATCGTGTTGCTTTTCGTGTCGAAAATTAAGAAATACGCAGTGTTAAAATTGTGTGAAGAATGCCAGCATTACACACGTCAGAAATGAACGAAATGCTCCTGAAAGTGATGATTGTATTCTGAAATATCATTTATTTAACACCTTAGCTCACATAAATCTGCCGTACTATGTACATGCTGAATTGACCAAATATTGATATTAGAAGACAAAGTTTAGCGAAAATGTGGACCATTGAGACATGAATGGGATAAACTAGTCAATAGCGTACATTTTTATATTTTTAGAGTACAGAAAGTGCTGAAGAATGAATGACTATGTCTTTTGTGTTGTCATATTATTTGTTATTTAGTTTTTTTTTTTTTTTACTTTGTTACTTCCGGCTTGAGTGAACGCTGGCGCGTGTGTCTGCCGCTGCTCACCTGCAGAAAAAAATATCCTGTGACCTTAAAGTGTCCTTGAGAGTTTTGAAATTTGACAAATAAAATGGATTGTTATTATTATTATTTTTTTTATTATTATTATTATTATTATTAAATGTACATTTCTCCACTGCGAGACTAATAAATGCAAATCCAATCCAATTATTATTATTATTATTATTATTATGATAATGAATGAACAAGTGTACACTAAAAGTCAAATTAATCAACCGTAATCGTAATGAACTCAGCTTGTCTTTTTGTATGTGACACATTTCTATTTTTATATGATTATAGTGGTGATCGAGAGAAGGCAAAGATGAGCGCTGATGATGTCACCAAGGGCGTGGCCTGCACACTAAAGCCGCCAGTGTTCCTCCATCTTGGAGGTGGCGACAGCAAAACACAGGGATGCTGTTCGGGCGTGTGCGTGATCGATGTTGCCCTGCCTCCGGGGAAAACCGTCAATGTAAGTCTCTGACTATAACGTCATAGGATGACAAATGTTAAAGGACAACCGACGCCATTTTTTTGTTTCCTAACTGACATCAGAAAAACGTTTTATAGCATCTAAAATATGCAAAACATGCAGGCTGATATCTTTAGTCAAATTGAAAACACCAATAAAAATGAGTTAAAGTACCCAAAATGCATTGTGTGCGGCTTTCTCGGTCAGGGGCGTTCCCTCCGTGACGTCACTTCAGGCATCGTCACCAACTCGAAAACAAGACTTCCTGAATATTCAGCGCAAGTCTTAAAATGTAGAATATAGCGTTATGCGCTGGAATCTTTGTAAAATGCACTAAGTAGAAGTCATTTGAAGTAATTTCCCAAATTATGGACACAACTTGTCCGGCGGTGTCGGTTGTCCTTTAAATCCTTTTGTGTACTTTGTTTGGTCTGAAAACTTCGTGTTGATGGTGAAATTAGAAGGAAAACACATACATAACGCGATGGTGAATGGTTGTGTGTTGCACCAAGACTACTATTTGATACTAGTTGACCCAAATTCCCAGCAGACAAATCAGTCCATTTCCTAAGGAGCTTGGGCGCCATCTTGTGCATTTTCTGGGACTCTACATTTCATCCCGATGCCTCAAAATGACACGGAATTACTTCTTGATTCGATTGCAAACATGTATGCTTTCCTCTTCAGAACTATTTGAATCATATTCATAACTGGATGAGTAACAAGAAAGCATCTTTTCCCAATCCGAAGCCATTGTTTTGATTCTCAAGCAAATATGATCTCATCGTACATGTGTATGATGTCATCAGATTGAGACCATCACCTTTAAGAATTTCTACACGGCCCTGGTTAGCGTGAGGCTGCAAAGGAGGAGCCCCGGCCAGGAGGGGGCGCCGGCTAAATGGTGCACAGCCCTCCGGGACCGCCCCCTCATGACCAACCCGCACACGGAGGCGGGTGCGCAGGACTACTACAGCATTGACAGGAAGCAGGTGAGCGCGCATCCTGTATTTCTGGCGCCGGTGACGCATTGGTGTGATGGTGTTGACTTTGCCTTCAGATGCGAGTAGAGCCGGACGGCGTGACCACCGTCCGCTTGATCCTCAAGCAGCCTTCGTCCGCCTGGTTGAGCTTCAGCGTGCAGGACGTGCGCATTTTTCCTCGCGTGCAACCTGTACGTAAAAGCCGTCCGTCATGGTATTTTTTAGGGTGGGCGGCGACAAAATGCTTCATGGGTGATGTCAACATGCTGCAGGAGCCTGAGAAGGAGCTTTCTGATTGGCTTTTGGCTCTGAACCTTGTTGAGCGACAGTTGCCTACGCAGGTACGTTGCAGAGATCCGCCCCCTTTGCATATTTGGGAAACCTCAAGAAAGGCCACACTGAGTGATGCCAGTGCGAGTAAAAATATATATATATTGTCATTGGTTGCCATGACAACAAAAAGATCATTTATCTGGTCTTGTTGTTCTGTAAACGTGTTTAACGTTACTATACGAACCTTTATATCAATGTTTGAAATAACGTCTGCCCGGAGGCCCGGGGCGTACAACTTTTACGTCGGGCGAACAACTTCTCGCCCCGCCGGGTGGCCGACAACTTCGTCAAGAAAAAAAAAAAAAAAGTTTTTTTTTTTTCAAATCAAACGTTTGTTTTATTTAATCAAGCAAACCGCTACAATCCACGTGGACTCCTCTTTCTAAGCGCCTTTCAAAACTCTCAAGTACACTTTACAGTCACGGCATAGTCCGAAGCATGAAACGAGGCTTCTGATTGGCTGCGGTGCAGAGTATGCAAATTGCACAACGAACGTTCGTTCGTTCGGCAATTTGCATACACAGCACGGCAGCCAATCGCAAGCCTCAATCGTCTTCAATACTTCGTGTCGGTTGTCCTTTAACTGGTGAACTACTGACGTAGGCTTATAAATAACTTGCACAACAAAGAGTAAAATGTATAATGGTGTAAATGTACTGACAGATTGTGCCCGAACAAGTCAAAAGAAAGAGGATGGATGTGGATGTGATCACACCTCTTCACGGTTATATTTCAAAATGGCCACTCCACGACTTTTTGAGCGGTTTTAACTACGTATTTCCATCACTAGGGGGCACTGTGCTGCATTGTAATGCAATTACTGGGGGCGGAACACTCGCAGTTACTCTCGTACATCGAAACACATGACACGGAAGCGGAAGTGATCATAACAAAACATTATAAATAAACTATTGAAGACGATTTTAAGAAAAAAACCACACATATAAAGGTTCGCATAGAAACGTTAAACACTTTTACAGAACAAGACCAAATATTTTTTCATTTGTGTTGTCATGGCAACCAATGACAATATACCCGCCAGTTACATCCTCCGCCTTATGTAAACTATACGTGAGAGCTTGTATGCCCCCCCCCTTGGCAGGGCCCGCTGGACATCGCGTCCGTGTCATGCCGACTTCAGCAGATGTGGGCCTTGAGTCAAGTCATGGAGGGCAGTCAGAGCCACGCCACCTCCGTTGGTCGCTTTGACGTACGTTCAACACATGCACACGCAAGCACCTTTTTTTTTTAGCATATAGATTGAACGCTTTACTCATTCGCTGCCATTCACAAAAGTATTCGGGAATTGAAATCTATTAGCTAGCTAGCTAACTTGATCTATTCGAGTTTTTCCCGGTTGAACGGGGTCACCGTTGCTGGCTACCTAGCTAGCTATCTATTTGCTATCGATTAGCTGTCTAACTAGCTGGCTGGCTATCTATTAGCTAGCTAGCTAACTTGATCTATTTGAGTTATTCCTGGTTGAACGGGGTCACCGTTGCTGGCTACCTAGCTAGCTATCTATTTGCTATCGATTCGCTGGCTGGTTATCTATTAGTTATCTATTAGCTAGCTAGCTAACTTGATCTGTTTGAGTTTTTCCTGGTTGAACGGGGTCACCGTTGCTGGCTACCTAGCTAGCTATCTATTCGCTATCGATTAGCTGTCTAACTAGCTAGCTGTCTATCTATTAATTATCTATTAGCTAGCTAACTGGATCTGAGTTTTTCCCGATTGGGGTCACCGTTGCTGGATACCTACCTAGCTAGCTAGCTATTCGCTATCGATTAGCTGTCTAACTAGCTAGCTGGCTATCTATTAGTTATCTATTAGCTAGCTAGCTAACTTGATCTATTTGAGTTTTTCCTGGTTATAATATGACATTTGTTCGGGTGTTGTTTTTACAATGATTAAAAATGTAAGACATCTTTTTTCTTCATGTATACAAATATTTACTAATATGACTGTTTGGTTTTTTTTTTTGTTTGTTTTGCAGGTGGATGGCTGTTACGACATTAATTTATTATCCCTGACATAAAACAAGCTTGTTCTCATGAATTTTGATGTTCAGCTCGTTTGATCTTTTCGGTGTGGAAACTCCAACGTGTCATTCTGGGTTATCAAAATAAAAAAAGAACTTGTAATTTGTGAGTCAGAGCAACACTGGAAATATGCCACCAAAATAAGAGAAATCGTTCGACAGGTGACGACGTTGTAGCGCCAATAAAAGCCTTTGGAGGAAGAATAGTCGCCGGTGGTGTGTGTTAATGTTTCAAAGTAAGCTTGGAGATTTTAATTGAAATGTTAAAATGGCGTTAAAAATTTCAAAATAGGGTTTTAAAATACACACACACACACACACACACACACACACACACACACACACACACACACACACACACACACACACACACACACACACACACACACACACACACACACACACACACACACACACACACACACACATTCCTGTTTCAATGAATTTGTGAGGTCCGGATAACTCCAGATAAGGAGTTACCACCGTTGCTGATAAGTTTAGAGAAGAACTAGTGTTCCATTTGAAGACTAAATGTCAGCCCATTTCCCACTTCAACTTCTTTAAAAACAAAGCAATAAAAAGTGGACTTGAAACTGAAATAACAAGCAGCAATAAGGTTTCTTAATGGGTACATTCAAAGTCCTCACCCCTGTAGTGAATTTGGTGAAAACTATCGTATTACTTTTTGTGGTATGAACTTTTTCCTCTCATTAACCACGCGCACACACACATAAACACACACACAGTGGGGTAAAAAGTGTGTGTATCCAAGTGAAATGAAAATACACACCAACAAATCTTTTTGGGTGAATTTGTGAGGACCTCTCTGAAACTTTAACATATGCATCTATAGACCCTCTAGAATGAAAAACTTGTGAGGACCATCCAAAATGTCCTCACTTGTTATATGGTATAAAATGTTAGTGGTCCTCACAAGACTTGTCATACAAACACACACACACGCATGTGTGTGTGTGTGTGTTGCAGTAAACCGGAGCCTTCCTGTTCCTGTTATTTTTGGGGTTTATTGATTCCCTCCCACGCCTTCCATCAATGAGACGCTGGTGTCTGCTTTCCACGGAGAGGACACTTTCACACGGACACACCTACTCTACTGCATTTGCTAATCTTCTAGATTGGATTTATTCTTTGTGTGCGTGTTAGACAAACACATAATAATTCTGGATTGTATTTCCTGTTCCTGCGCATGCACATCTTTGAATAATAATAATAATGATAATAATAATAATACATTTAATTTACAAGCGCATTTCTGAACATCCAAGGTCACTTTACAATAAAAACAATACATAAAACAAAATCATGAATAAAACAATAAATAATAAAAACAGCAGATTAAACTAGACCATGAAAGCAAGTTTAAAAAGATGGCTTTTCAGGTGAGATATGAAAGTAGGAAGGATGTTGGGTGGAAGTGAGTTCCAGACTTTGGGAACGGAGCGGCTGAAAGCTCTGCACCCCATCGTGGTGAGATGAGCAGAGGGCATACAGTGAAGGTAATCAAAGAACAACACTGTTTTTTTTGTGATTAATAATTTAATTCCATGGCAGGAACAACAACAATGGCTCCATCAACAAGGGAAATATTCCTCACAATGCATCAGAAAGCCTTGAAAGGGATGCAAGATCACACCCACTTCAACTCCCTAGTGGGGGTCAACGTGAGAGAAGAAGGTGCTCGCTAGGAAGAGGTGGGGGGCTTGCAATAGTCATCCACTGCCGTGATGGTGGCCTTGCAGAAGAAACAATCTTTGTTGTTCATCAGATGCTGATTGATGCAAGCCCTAAAAAATAATAATAATAATAATAATAAAGGCTCACGACGTGACTTGAAACCTCGGAGGAGGTCCCTTTGGTTTAATAATTATCGACATGAGTGTGTAGGCGTATGCTACTAACTTGCAGGACTTGTGTGAGCAGGGCTGAAAAACAGCTGAAATGGAGTGCGCGTAGCAGATGGGGCAAAGGTCATCCTCACTGGCTGGCTGGAAGACATCAAAAACGAAGAAAAAAAAAATGCATGTTACTTCAAGCTGATCCTGTGACTGTAAAGTGTCCTTGAGAGTTTTGAAAGGTGCTTAGAAATTAAATGGATTATTATTAGCTATCTGGCTGGCTAGCTATCTAGCTAGCTAGATAATGAAATTTATTGTTGTTATTATTATGAGCTAACTATTAGCTAGCTTTCTATCTATTTGAGTTACTTCCAGGTTGAGTGATCGCGCTGATCCTGTGCCTGTAAAGTGACCTTGAGAGTTTTGAAAGGCACTTAGAAATGAAATTATTATTATTTTTTTTTACATTTTTTACATTAAAGAGACAGGCAGACGACAGTGTGAAAGTTTCAACTTTGATAGTTCAAAGGTAGAGTGTAGATGCAAGGTTAAAATATCCCATCAATCCCATGCGCACCAATCCAGCAGACATTTAAACAGCTTCTTCCCCCAAGCCATTAACTCTTTGAACAGTAGCCCAAATAGAATTGTATAGTGCCTCTTTGCAAAATTTTTTGCTGATGATACTAGTGCAGCGTGTTCGACCGGAAACAAATTCCTTGTGTGTTCTACATACTTAGCAATAAAGATGATTCTGATTCTGATCAGGCTCCACAAATAAGCCGCACAAGCCATCTGTACACTTGATGCAAAAAGCTATCAACCCAGCTAAACAGAACACAATTGATGAGGAACTAGGTAAAATTATGGCATAGAAAGCACCTACAAGGGATCATTCCTCTAGATGGTGAATGAAGAAGGCTACCTTCCTCATCAAGTGTTTAATGCTGAGGAAACCAGCTACTCCATTCCATCCTGGTAGGTTCAGATTGTTCCAAATCGATAAAAAAAAAACAAGTTCTATGAGGGAAGCTCAATAGTTTGCTTGTGGATGGCAATCGACATATTGGTCATCTCCGGCCGACAACATGATGGGAGGACAACCTGAGTGCTGGTTGCCGCCTTCTGTGATTCCCTCGTGAGGAAGGCCAGCATGCTTCCCACCTTCAGCTTCTCCTCCACGCTGATGTAGTCGCTGTCTGCAAAACACGAGACCACCAAACAGGCTTGCTAGCAAGAGAACAACTCAACCGCATTGACGTTGTGACGCCGCTCACATGCGTTGAGGGAAAAATGTTTGTGTTCGGATGAGCCAATGGGAAGATGCGGCGCCACGGAGGGCACCAAGCTGGACGAGGACGAAGAAGCTAATGTGGCTAACGTCCCCGAGCCCGACTGGTCGCCAGCATCACTGAGAAGGTGCTGGATGGAGTGAAGCTGGAAGCATGGGTCGGATAGCAGCACGCACGCCGCGCGACTTGTCCTGAAACACACACACACACACAAAACACAACTCATAAGCATCTTGCTAATGCTAATTCCCGTTGGTGTCAATTCTAGTGTAGTTGGGATATTGTGTGTCGCATTGACTTAAAGGACAACCGACGCCTCCGGAAAAGTTGCGTCCATAATTTGTAAAATGGCTTGAAATGACTTCTACTGAGCGTATTTGATAAAGATTCCACCGCATATCGCGAGATTCTGCCTTTTAAGACTCGCGCTGAATATTCAGGAAGTCTTGTTTTCGAGTTGGTGACGATGCCTGATGTGATGTCACGTCTGGAAGGCCCCTGACCGAGAAAGCGACACACAATGCATTTTGGGTACTTTGTTTGGTCTGAAAACTTCGTGTTGATCGCGAAATTAGAAGGAAAAACTACATAAATAACGCGATGGTGAATCATTGTGTGTTGCACCAAGACTACTATTTGATAGTAGTTGACACAAATTCCAAGCAGACAAATCAGCCCATTTCCAACGAAGCTTGGGCACCATCTTGTGCATTTTCTGGGACACTATATTTCATCCAGATCCAAAATGACATGGAATTACTTCTTTAATCGATTGCAAACATTTATGCTTTCCTCTTCGGAACTATTTGAATCATATTCATAACTGGATGAGTAACAAGAAAGCATCTTCTCCCAATCTGAAGCCATTGTTTTGATTCTCGAGCAAGACAAGACGTCCTGGCGTGATGTCACGAACAAGGGGGCGGGACCTTCTGAAACTCGGCATCTCCGAGGTCATTTTGCAGTAGTTTTGGGACACTTTAAATCATTTTTAATTGGTGTTTTGCATTTGACTAAAAATATCAGCCTGCGTGTTACAGGTATTTTAGATGCTATCAAACGTTTTTCTGATGTCAGTTAGGAAACAAAAAAATGGTGTCGTCCTTAAAATAGAACTTGAATGTGTGTGTGTGTGTGTTTATATCAAGAGGAAATACTAGACAAAGGGCATACAAGGCGAAGGGGGGGAAACAAGAAAAAAAATAGGAGAGAGAGAGAGCAAGTGAGTGTGGGAAGAGGAGGAGCCAACGGAGGAGCTCCCAGGGAAAGGCCATCTCAGCCTGGACGAGAGAGACGCCCACAGGATGAAAAGCCAAAGAGGCAACGGAAAACATCGACCGTGTACGCTCCTCTCCAGATCAGAAAGGACTCAAGACGAGATGCCGACTTGTCTGGAAAAAAAAGACAGTTAGCGCCTGCTAACGAGCGAGTCGCGTCCATCACCAAAACACAAACGGCGAGTGGAAAACGGGAAGCGGAAAGGAAGTGGAAAAAAAACGGGAGAAATGCCGGCAGCCGTTTGGCCGACGTGCAATGGATGACGCCGACCACAACATCAACTGATGTGAGGCCAACCGACACACACGTGACTGTGTGTGTTTGTGTGTAGACTGCTGTGAGACTGCGTGTGTTAGGCGTGTGTGTGAAAGTTTCCATCCGTCATCAAACATGAAAGAAAAAATATCATGGTATGTATGAAAGTGTTTTTTGTGTACAATTGTGTTCATTTTGTGTGTGCGTGTGTCAGTAAGGATGGCTTTTTCACAGTAGAACGTCCGCGCAGCCATTTGAACGTGTGCTTTTGTAAATGTGTCGCGCGAGTTTGTGTGTTTGTCGTCTCGGCTCGCGTTTGTTGTCTATTTGTATTTGAGACCGAGCACCCCCCCCCCCCCCCCTCTTGTGGTACACAGACGACGTGGGGTTCTAACGCGAGCCAGCCGGCGCTCCAGATGGACGACGTATTCAGCGTCTGGTCCAGCAGCTGATGGATCCAAAGCTCAGGGTGGCGCTACGCGTTAGCGGTTTGTGACGGTTCGGACCCCGCTCGGAACGAGCTGCAGTCGCACTCATTTGAAGAAAATCGGGATGAACGACGTGAAGAGCATTTTCCAGTGAGAGGAAGCAAACAAGGGGTGCGCGATGCGGGCTGTCCATCGGGACGCGGCGGTGGCGGCTGTGATATCCTGGACTTGGCCGGCGGTTCTGCTCGGCTTTCTTCAGCAGACGCGGTCGGTCGGGTCGTGGCGAAACAACTCCTCCCGCGAGGGGGGCTGCTTGCGCGCCGCCGACATCCTCAGTTGCGCCGGGCTCGGCCTGGACCGGCTGCCGGCGGACGTGCCGGCTTCTGTGGTCACTTTGGACCTGAGCCACAATCGTCTATCGGCGCTTGGCGAGGGAAGCTTTGAGGGCTTACTGCACCTGCGCACCGTACGCTTGGCCCACAACCGGCTGACGGCCATCCCGCCGGGCACCTTCCGTAACGCCTCTGGCGCGCTTCTACGACACCTGGACTTGTCATCCAATAAACTTCGAGTTGTAGAGGAGGCCTCATTCCGGGACCTCCCTGGTCTCGAGGAGCTTCTGCTCTTCAACAACCTCCTGGTGAAGGTGGAGCGCAAGGCTGTGGCGGCATTGGGCGCCCTGCGCAGGCTGTACCTCGGCCACAACCGACTCCTGGAATTTCCCTTCTTGTCCGTCCGAGAGCACCCCGGGCTTCTCTTGCTGGACCTGTCCTCGAACCGGCTTCCCCGGCTTCCCCTGGAGAACCTCACCAACCTGCCGGGTAGACTGCAGCAGGGGCTTTACCTTCACGGCAACCCGCTGGTATGTGACTGCGCCACGTACCGAATGTTCCGGCTCTGGGAACTTCGAGGTTACCCGTCGGTGACGGAATTCCGCCGGGACTACACCTGCCGGATGTACGGGGTGAAGGGACTCTCGGCGCGGTTCCTCCCTAACTTCCCCCAACCTTGCAACGCGACCGCCGTTGCTCCGCAGTCGAGCGACGTGGCGGTGAATGCGGGTCGCCCGGCGATGCTCCACTGTACCACCACCTTGACGGGGCAGCACATCACCTTCTTCTGGGTCTCCCCGCACCAGGAGTACGTGTCACCGCCCGGCAACAACGTCTCGCTAAAGATGTTCGTCAACGGGAGCCTGGAGATCGTGGCGGCCCGAGCGGAGGACTCTGGGGTCTACTGGTGCATGGCGCGGGATACGGTGGGCCGGCGTAACGAGACTCAGGAAGTAAACGTGACGGTGGTGACGCACCACGGCAACCAAGACCACGACTCCTTCAACACCGGGTTCACGACCCTGCTCGGGTGCGCGGTCAGCCTGATCTTGGTCCTCGTGTACTTGTACCTGACACCGTGCCGATGTCCGCCCTGCAACAAGGGGGGCGGCCTGGCAGCCAACGAGAGCGCCCGGTCCTCCATCCTAAGTCCCACCCCGCCCGCCACCACCGAGGCCCTGGGGAAAAAGGTCAGTACCAACAGGCACGTGGTCTTTCTGGAACCGGTCCGAGAGCAGCAGAACGGGCGGGTCAGGGTGGGAGGGGCGATTGAAGGGCACCTGGGGCCGGGTTTGCTTCTGGAACCAGAGGAGCGGCAACTCCACTGGCGGGACGCCAAGTTTCCAGACAAGTCCTTCGTGTTGCCCTAATGAGGGAACTCGGACAATGACACCGCTGCCACTATTGTACCTCCCGGCTACCCCCAACATCCTCCACCACTCTCACCTCCTGCACTACCGACCCTCACCACATCGCAACTCCTCGACCAACACCTTTGCCTTGAAAATGACATTTTGTCAGCCAAGAACCGATCTCCGCACTGTGACCGGATGAATGACGGCTCAAATCACCAAAGATGACCGAATAAACAATTTGGGCAATGGGGATTATTTCCCGCGTAAACCTTTAAAATCTCCGCCGGTACCTTTAAGAACGCTTGCTTGCAGATGCCTCGATGCCACGCACGGAGCAAACGTCCCAAAAACTGAAAATAGAAGCACCTCCTCCCGTCGGATTGGCTTATTATCGTTAAATGGCGTGGCAAGGAACAACATCAATAAAACATCAGGAGCACGTTTGAGGTTTTGTCTGCAAATGTTTTCACTGCGCTCACTTGCATCCTGGTCCCTGCACTACCTCCACTTGCCGCGCGCCTAATAAAATGATCCAAACTAACATCCCTTTTGGTTATTTTGCTAGGTTAGTTGCACGGAAAAAAACATTCAGTTCTGTCAAATGACACGTTTTTCGTTTGCCGCTGTGTTGTCAATTCTTTCAAATTGGCATAGCAATTTAGAGACCATGGAATACAGTGTTACCTCGGTTTACGAACCCCTTGGCTTACGAACTTGTCGGTTTACCAACGTTAAATTTATGAACATTTTACCTTGGCATACGAACTATTTTTCGGGATACACACGGAGCTGCCGCAATGAGCGATGTGTCGTTTGCAAATGAGCCCGTTCTCCTAACAAGAAAAAGGCAGCCGGCTTGTTTTGGTCCTCTATTCCCCGCCCCCAGTCGCCGGTTAAAGCCACGTGATTGGTCAAGACCGCAGCAGCGAGGGGAGGTGGTTTAAACATTGAAGAGACAGGCAGACGACAGAGAGAGAGTGACAAAATGGATAGAAAATAGTGACATTTGGACTCGTTTCAACTTTGATAGTTCAAAGGCGGAGTGTACACTGCAAGGTTAAAATTCCCATCAATCAGGCTCCACAAATAACCCTCACAAGCTATCTGTACAATTGATGCAAAAGCTATCAATCCAGCTAAACAGAACACAATTGATGAGGAACTAGGTAAAATGATGGCAGAGAAAGCACCTACAAGGGATCATTCCTCAAGATGGCGAAAGAAGAAGGCTCCGTTCCTCATCAAGTGTTTAATGCTGAGGAAACCGGCCACTCCATTCCATCAAGCCATCAACGACAATCAAACACCATCAAAGGTCAATAAAACAACTTTATTGGACAGTAGTTTATTTCTTTAATTATAATACCATAGCACATTTATTATACATAAAATAAGGTATTCTTTGTGTAGTTTCAAGGCTTAGGAAATTAGAAAGTAGAATTTTTTTTATGGGGACATGGGAACGGATTATTCTCATTTTAATGGTTTCCTATGGGAAATTAATTTTTGTAAGACACACTTTTCGCCTTACACACTCTGTCTGGGAACCAATTAAGTTCGTAAACCAAGGTATCACTGTACTCTTAATTTCTCCCTGCGTAAAATACCCAGGAGAAAGTTCTTCCGACTGCCCGGAGGAAGCATCCGTGTGATTGATGTTCCTGCTCAATTATGTCTTCATTCCCGCTTCCTCCGTCCCCTTGTTTCCATGACAACAGGAGGAGAAGGGAAACGCGGCGGCAGCCTGGTGAGGGCCAAGCGGTCACACCAATGACAAGGGCTACGGTCTGGTCACTTCAAATACGTTGGACACCAATGCTGACTTCACCCTCTTGCAAGACAAAAAAAAAACGAAGCAGGAGCATGCTGAGGGCAAAACACCTCACAATTTCATCTGCGACACTCCACACTAATTTGTTTTTCTTTCCTTATGTTTAATGCAACAAAGTCCTTTGTATACACATCTTTAAAGCTCTACAACCATATTTCAAGTCATTCACAAATTCTCTATCGAATCGGTGGACTCCCCAACAACACCTACACAACTTCAAAGATCGTCTGTCTGTCTGTCAGTCCATCCATCGATCTATCCACCAATCTAGGTAGCTAGCTAGCTACCTACGTTATATAGCAAGCTATCCAGCTCGCTAGTTAACTATCGAGGTAGCAAGCTATCCATCCGTCCGTCCATCCGTCATTCAATATCTAGCTATCTAGGTAGCTAGCACGCTACCTATAGTATATAGCAAGCTATCCATCTATCCATCCATCAATATCTAGCTATCTAGGTAGCTAGCTACCTATAGTATATAGCAAGCTATCTATCTATCTATCTATCTATCTATCTATCTATCTATCTATCTAGGTAGCTAGCTACCTATAGTATATAGCAAGCTATCCATCCATCCATCCATCTATCTATCAATCCATCAATCAATCAATCCATCAATCTATCCATCCATCTATCCAGGAATCTATCCATCAATACATCTATCTATATATAAATATATAGCTTCTAGCTAGCTAGGTATCTAACTAGCTAGATTTTTTTAGATAGCTAGATATTTAGCTACCTTTCAGTATATCAATGATGTGAATCACTCACAAAAATAAAAACATTGTGTCACAAATAGACTATCGACCATGCTACTTGTTTTCTGTGAGGAGAGAAGCCTTCCGGAAAAGCTACGTGATGAAAAATGAGCCTGTTCTATACTGAGAAAAACATCAATAAACAGGATTGAGGCGATGTATGACGTAATTTTCATGATTACAAAATGCTTCTGCTGATTCTCCAAAATATGGAACAAGCACTTATCGATGCTGGGCGATTGCCCAATAATGGCTGGTGCCCACCAGAAAGCCTTAAACTCATCTCACCGATCATGTTCCATTTGTGTGACTAAACGTTGGAACGACTAGCCAAATGTCCACGCACGGTATTGATTAGGGAGTACAAAAAGATTGCCCGACATGAGCTAATATGAAAATCCCCAGTGGCCACTGATTAGCAAATGAGCGATGAGTGCAATGAAAGCAAGCGGTGGTACTAAAAACTGCTCTCAGTCGTATAGGAGTCGTCCATCGATGAAAAGGTTTCTTCAGCCGTTATCTGTACTTCTTTGAAGTCAATCGGCAGTACATATGCACCTAAAGGTAGCAATTACTCATTTGACGACAATGAGGTTAAAATCTTAGCGAAAGAACATAGATGGTTTGAAAGGGGAGTAAAAGAAGGGATTTTCATAAAACAGCTAAATCCTTCACTAAACCGGTTCAATTTGGATCGTTCGTACAACAGCCTGCTTAGGCAACATAGGATTAGTAATGCTGATGAGGTGATACCAGAGCACATAGGGCAATCAGGCCAGTCGTTAGTCAGGACAATAGGAGCAATCAGTGGAGCCGCAGGGAGTAGTCCTCTGCTCCCCCCAACCTGAGAGCAGGGACCTATCATAGCAGAGTCCGGCACCGCCACGTCTGGACAGTAGGGATTTATATAGTGCCGAAACTACCGGTAAGACTTTAGTTCACTGACAAAGTTTCTTGGATAAGAAGCGAAACGTACGACACCTTCAAATTAGTACAGATGACGGCTGAAGAAACCTTTTCACCGATGGCCTTGTTACAAACAATCCAACTGATTGTAGTGACAAACTGGGGAGACCTTTTTTTGTTGTGTTCAGAAGTGGACTGAGATCAAGCAAGCTTCGTCCTACGAAAACAGAAACAGGAAGAGGCTGCGGAAGCTTCAGGCTGAGCGAAGCCCACGTCCGGCAAAGACAACAAAATGCTGCTAAGCTAATTAGCGCCCACACAATCTCGTGTTCCTGATGGGAATGGGAGTTGACAGGTGCAGGAACAGGCGCACGTGCTTTCAGTGTGCGTGCGCCTGTTTGCTGATGCGCAATGAGGATCACTGATTTTAAAGAGGAAATGGACGCACCGACAATCAACTTTGAAATTCTTCTTTATACATTTAAAGCTATCCATAACTTTGCCCCCCCCCATACATATCTGATCTTCTTCAAATTTCTATTCCCTCTCGTTCCCTCAAATCCTGTTCCTCCCTCCACCTCTGTGTGCCCCCCACCCTGCCCGTCTCAGCACGATGGGGACAGAGCTTTCAGCTGCTCTGGAACTCACTTCCTCCCAACATTCGTAACATGGACTCTCTTCCCACCTTCAAATTCCATCTCAAAACCCACCTATTTAAAATTGCATTTGTGTAGCTCTATCTCTTGTTTTTATTTATAATTGAATTGTATTTTATTTATTGTATTCTATTTATAATTGTATTTTATTTATTATAGTATGTATGCTTATCTGTGACTGTAAAGTGTCCTTGAGAGCTTTGAAAGGCGCTTGTTGAAAGGCGCTTGAAGTAGAATTTATTATTATTAATATTATTGATATTATTATTAGTAGTAGTACTATTATTATTATTATTATAAATATGTATTATTATATTATTATTATCATTATTTTTAATATTATTGATATTATTATTAGTAGTAGTACATTTTTTTATTATTATTATCATCATTGATATTATTATTAGTAGTAGTACTGTTATTATTATAAATATGTATTATTATATTATTGTTATCATTATTATTAATATTATTTATATTATTATTAGTAGTAGTACTATTATTATTATAATAAATATGTCTGATTATATTATTATCATCATCATTATTATTAATATTATTGATATTATTAGTAGTAGTACTATTATTATTATAAATATGCATTATTCTTATTTCTGTTATTATTATTATTATCATCATCATTATTATTATTATTATAATAATGGCTGCCGCTGCTCACTTGCACACAAAAAATCCCGTGACTTTAGTGTCCATAAGAGTTTTGAAAGGCGCTTAGAAATTAAATGTTATTATGATCATCATTAGCATCATCATTATTATTATTATTTGTATTTATTTTGTATTAATGTTATTATTATCATGATCATTATAAGCCGCTAAGGATTCTAAGCAAGTGTAGCAAGATCAATACTATGGCTGCATGTGGACAATCTGATGGGATCCAAAGATTGGTTGATGCACTTCGATCAGGCCAAAGTGAAACACACACATCAGTAATGGATGCTCAGTGTGTGCACATGGAGGTGGGGGGGGGGGGGATCAGCCCTGCTTGCACACACACACACACACACACACACACACACACACACAATTTAATGACTATCGAGCTCCGGAGTGTTGTCCACGTTTGAGACTACTTAAAAAACATTGGACCTTTTTCTCCACGTTGACCCCCGCCCCCCCAGCACTCATGCAACATCCATTAAAACACTTACTGTGGTCCCCCCATCAAGCACCATTCTGCCACTTGCTCAACCTTTTACTCAAGGCGGGCTTAAAGGACAACCGACACCATTTTTTGGTTTCCTAACTGACCTCAGAAAAGCGTTTTATAGCATCTAAAATACCCAACACACGCAGGCTGATATTTTTAGTCAAATGCAAAACAACAATAAAAATGAGTTAAAGTGTTCCAAAACAACTTCAAAATGATCTGAGAAAGTTTCATTTTCAGAAGGTCCCGCCCCCTTGTTTGTGACATCACACCAGGACATCTTGCCTTCAAAACAATGGCTTCAGATTCGGAGAAAATGCTTTCTTGTTATTTATCCAGTTATGAATATGATTCAAATAGTTCTGAAGTGGAAAGCATAAATGTTTGCCATCGATTAAAGAAGTCTGTCCGTATCAATTCGAGCCGTCTGGACTCCAATGTAGCGTTCCAAAAAATGCACAAGATGGCGCCCAAGCTCCGTTGGAAATGGGCTTATTTGTCTGCTGGAAATCTGTGTAAATGTATACGTTCTTTATGCGTGGTACAGCAATTTGCTGTGATACACAACGATTCACTATCGCGTTATAACTGTAGTTTTCCTTCTAATTTCAACATTGTTTTTTTTTCAGACAAAACAAAGTACCCAAAATGCATTGTGTGTCGCTTTCTCGGTCAGGGGCGTTCCCTCCGTGACGTCACTTACGGCATAGTCACCAACTCGAAAACAAGACTTCCTGAATATTCAGCGCGAGTCTTAAAAGGTAAAATGTAGCTATATGCGGTGGAATCTTTGTAAAATGCGCTCAGTAGAAGTCATTTGAAGTGATTTTACAAATTATGGACGCAACTTGTCCAGAGGTGTCGGTTGTCCTTTAAAGTGACATCCTCATCATGCATGAGAACATTGTAGTCTGCTAACCGGAATGTCTGCAAAATCAACTGTAGTGGTCAATGCATGACATGTGACTGACCCGTGCCGGTCTCCATCCACAAGAAGTCGAACCAGGATTCCGGTAACGGCCACCAGGATGGGGTAGTGGTCCACGCTCTCCAGACCTGAAACGCACAAATAACATCAGTGACGAAAGCAACGCACGTGGCAGAGCGGCTTACTCGTGCACACCTGGTAGACGTAAATTCACCACACGGTCAAAGAGGTTCTTCTCGGCCGTCACCCGGTTTAACACCTGATTCAGCAACTGCGGCACACCACAATCGCATGTCAACAACTTGGCCAAAATCCCATCACGGGTGGCGGCGGCGGGGGAAGAGCGAGCCCAACCTGAGCCAGGCGACGTAGCAGCAGCTCGGCGGACGGACGCGACCAGTCCAGGAAGATCTCCGGGACCAGCGTGACGGTCATCTCAAGAACCCTCAGCAGGCTGACGGACAGGTCGAAGCAGGTGGCGCATACCTGGAATGCCACCACACACCACAATGGGCACTTATTGTAATATGACATACAAGTGATAAAGGACAACAGACGCCACAGGACAAGTTGTGTCCATAATTTTTAAAATCACTTCAAATGACTTCTACTGAGCGTATTTTACAAAGATTCCACCGCATGTAGCGACATTTTACGTTTTAAGACTCGCGCTGAATATTCAGGAAGTCTTGTTTTGGAGTTGGTGACGAGTCCTGACGGGACGTCACAGAAGGAACGCCCCTGACCGAGAAAGGACACGCAATGCATTTTGCGGTACTTTGTTTGGTCTGAAAACTTCGTGTTGATGGCGAAATTTGAAGGAAAACACATAAATAACGCCATGGTGAATCGTTGTGTGTTGCACCAAGACTACTATTTGATACTAGTTGACACAAATTCACAGCAGACAAATCAGGCCATTTCCAACGGAGCTTGGGCGCCATCTTGTGAATTTTCTGGGACGCTACATTTCATCCAGATGCCTCAAAATGACACGGAATTACTTCTTTAATCAATTGCAAACATTTATGCTTTCCTCTTCAGAACTACTTGAATCATATTCATAACTGGATGAGTAACAAGAAAGCATCTTCACCCAATCCGAAGCCATTGTTTTGATTCTCCAGCAAGGCAAGACGTCTTGGCGTGACGTCACGAACAAGGGGGCGGGACCTTCTGAAACTGGCCACTTCAGGGTTCAATTTAAACAATTTGAAGTAGTTTTTGGACACTTTAAGTCATTTCTATTGGTGTCATGAGCTGACCTTCAGCTGACGCGTGTCCACAAAGTTCCTCTCCGGGCGTTCGGCTGCCTGCTGAATCTACAACAAGGACGAGACGCATTAAAAGGGCGGGAAGACGGCTGTGTCTGCGCGAGGTCGGGCGAGCGATGCGTTACCTCCTGAATCATGCCGATGAATTCGGAGAAGGCCCAGTTGAGCTGATTGAGGACACTGTTGAGGAAGGAGGCGGCCATGTCTTTGTCGGCGCTCAGCAGCCGGGCCATGTGTCTTTGGAGCAGCAGGGACGGACACGGCTCTGGAGACAAATAATAATAATAATAATAATAATCCATTTCATTTCTAAGCGCCTTTAAAATCGCTCAAGGTCACTTTCCATCACAGGATCGATTTTTTTTCTGCAGGTGAGAAGCAGCAACTCAAATACATAGAAAGATGAGCCAGGTAGCTAATAGAGAGCCAGCTAGACAGTTAGCTAACTAGCTAGAAAGCCATATCGCTAATAAATAGATTCAGCTACATAGCTATCTAGCTAGCCAGATAGCTAATAATAATACATTTCATTTCTAAGCGCCTTTCAAAACTCTCAAGATAGCAAATGGATAGCAAATAGATAGCCAGCTAGGTAGCTAGCTAATAGATAAAAAATGGATAACAAATAGATAGCTAGCTAGCTATATACAAAATGGATAGCAAACAGATAGCTATCTAGGTAGCTAGACAGATAGCAAATAGATAGCAAAAGGATGTTATTATTATTATTATTATCAAATTTATTTATTTTTGGTGGCTATGTCGGCTCTCAGTCAAACAGGAGTGGTCCATGGATGAAAAGGTTTCTTCAGCCGTCATATGTACTTCTTTGAAGGTGTCGGACGTTTCGATCCACATCCGAAGAGCTTCGTCAGCAAACTAAAGTTGTGCTGGTAAATCTGGCTCAATGTATATCCCTAATGGACAAAGGTGGTGGTGCCAGACCTCTGCTCTGATAGGTCCCTGCTCTAAGGTTGGGGGAGCAGTACACTACTCCCTGAAGCTAACTGATTACTTCTTTTGTTCTGTCTGATTACCCCTAATGTTCTATGCCTGGCTCTGATTGCCCCGTTAGCTATGACATTACTTTTAAATGAATCAGAAAACAAATAAAATGACATACAAGGAAATCAAAGACAACTTACTCTGGAAACTCGCAACGGTCAAATCCCCTTTATTGGCATGCAAAAAAAAAATAAAGGGGGGTTGGGGGTAACAACAACGACGATGATGACAACGTGTGATCATGCGGGACAGAAAGTGTGTCATAAACATCACATGACCAAATCAAAGATGGCCACTTTAATGCAAACACTTGCTGCCAATCAAATTCACACTCACCCACTCGCATGCTGTCAATCAAACCGGGAAACGCCTGCGCATGTGTGTGCGTGCCATCTGTTTGCCCCGCCCCCCTATGTCACGTGACGGCTGACTGACGAAGCAACGGCGGTGTGACGTGCTAACCCACTGACAAAATGAGAAACCTACTTTGGAGGCTGGGCAGGTTGGCGTCCTCGGGTTTGGTTTTGAGGAGATGCGGCAGGCGCGTGTACCTGTAGCCAAAACCGCAACCCTGAAACACACGCGCACACCAAACGTCACTTCGGAGTTCACTTAAAGGACAACCGACACCATTTTTTTGGTTCCTAAAAAAACGTTTTACAGCATCTAAAATAGCCAAAACACGCAGGCTGATATTTTTACCAATAAAACACCAATAAGAATGACTTCAAGTGTCCCAAAACTGCCACAAAATGACCTTGGAACTGGGTAGATTAAGAAAGTCCCGCCCCCTTGTTTGTGATGTCACACCAGGAGACTCCTTCACAAACTGCCTTGCTCCAGAATCAAAACAATGGCTTCAGAGAGTTCAGATTGGGAGAAGATGCTTTCTTGTTACTCATCCAGTTATGAATATAATTCAAACAGTTCTGAAAAGGAAAGCATAAATGTTTGCAATCCATTAAAGAAGTCCTTCCGTATCAATTCGAGCACAAGATGGCGCACAAGCTTCGTTGGAAATGGCCGCTTGGGAATTTGTGTCAACTTACACCTTCTTTATGTGTGTTACGGTAATTGGCTGCGACACACGATTCACGACACACGATTCACCATCGCGTTATTTATGTCGTTTTCCTTCTAATTTCGTGATCAACTCTGTGTTTTCAGATGAAACAAAGTACCCAAAATGCATTGTGTGTCGCCTTCTCGGTCAGGGGCGTTCCCTCCGTGACGTCACTTAGGGCATCGTCATCAACTCGAAAACAAGACTTCAGCGGGAGTCTTAAAAGGTAAAATATAACTATATGCGGTGGAATCTTTGAAAAATGTGCTCAGTAGAAGTCATTTGAAGTGGTTTTACAAATTATGGACACAACTCGCCAGGAGGTGTCGGTTGTCCTTTAAAGTGCAACTATAATCCCGTCGTGACCAACTGTCAGCCATAGAACACTTCCGATGTCCTCCACAAGGTGGCAGAATTCGCAACCAAGCCCAAATGATCAATAATATGAGATAAGTTCGCCCTTGAATGAAGCTAGATTTTGAAATCAACATCTGCTTGTGAGCGCAAACGGCCGGCGAAGATCAGAGCGCGCCTCACCCGCCACAGCCGGACCAGAATCCAGTTGGTCTGCGCCCACGGTCTCTGCTCGTAGGGGGCCAGCAGGTTCCTCATCATGGCCACGCGTCTGAAGGCAAAAGTGCATGCTAGCAAGCAAGATGGCCACCGACGTGGTAGACGAGCGACTCACTGTTCTTCGGAGATCCTCTCCACTGCCCTGAGGGACTGCGGGTAGCAGACGTAGCTAGCCAGCGCCTGCATTAGCGCGTCTTTGATATCTACGGGACAAAAATCGCCAATTACAACATTGGGCGAGGGATAAAAAGTTAGTTGAGATGGTCATTCCCACAACTGATCGGAGAACAAATCATCAATCAATAAAGTGTGTGCGTGCGCGAGACCTGTTCCAACGATGCGTGGATCGGCAAAGTGTTTGGCGAGAATGGCTGCCAGCTGAGTCAACGTTTCTTCATAGCCTGCGGGGACGACAAAGTCAGATCGGCGGCTTGGCTTGATTCCAACCTGAGAGGGAACGGAGCGTTCGTGGTGCGTTGGCACCAACTTCAAGAAGTTGCCGCGCGCTCACCTGGCAGCTGGTCCATGCTGCTGGCGGGACTGAAGTAGTTCTTGAGCGCGTTGTAGGCGTACATGGCCACGTTGAGGTAGAATTCGGGCATAAAGGCGAAAAGCGAACCCGTGCGGTCGGCGCGTTCGATGGTCCCGATGCATACGCGTACCAGCCAGTAAACGTCCAACATCTTCTCCTGCACGAATAACAGCAGTGAGGAATTCCTGGTCCATACGTGCCCATCGGCGGACCCACCTTGGA
The DNA here is from genome assembly GCF_051943395.1 of Hippocampus bargibanti. Lineage (NCBI taxonomy): Eukaryota > Metazoa > Chordata > Actinopteri > Syngnathiformes > Syngnathidae > Hippocampus > Hippocampus bargibanti. The sequence goes on along the minus strand of NC_142745.1, from coordinate 1,559,877 downwards.
ATAAATGGTGGCGTTGATCCAAGCCAGCCTCCTGCTGAGGTGATTCAACTTCTCAGCAAAGACCTTCTGACTCTTGTGAAGTTCCTCCAAGATGTCCGACCTCTACGGCGGCAAACCAAAACCAATATTGGATTAGAAAGACAAAGGCACTGCAACACCAGCGGAAGTGGCATCTCACTGACTCTCGGCGGGCATCGGGCGATCTTCTCGTCCGTGTCTTTGAGGGCCGCCGCATATTCGTGGACGTCGTCGGCCACCACCACCATCTATGCAAACAACACAAGTACCCGTCAATCAAGCACTGGACGCTCCACATCCGTACAAACAGTTGACTGGTCGTCTGCGTGTTTGTCAGCATGAGGAAGAAAAATTTAAACGATTGGTGGATGAGATGATCGTTTTTAACTTATTCACTGCCAGATGATGTGCAAAAAATATGTCCACTCCAGTGCCAGAGTTTTTGTCATTTTCACTCAAATTGGAGGATCCACAGAATATTGAGTTTTAGGACTGCATAAACATTCAATTCAGCATAGGAAACCTTAGACTTTCTTCTTTCATTTGAAAAAAAGAGTTAATTCCAAAGTTGTATGGGGTTGGAGTTATCCAAGTTTGAAATGGGGGTGGCTATACAAACTACAATACAATATATACATATTGAAAGGCGCTTAGAAATGAAATGTATTATAATCATTATTATCATTATGATCATCATCATGATGATCATGATCATCATCAAGATCATCATGATCATCATCATCATCAAGATCATCATGATCATCATCATAATCATCACGATAATCGTCATGATCATCACGATCATCATGATCATCACCATGATAATCACCATTATCATTATTATTGTTATATTGATTTATTTTGCGCTTTAACAACAGCTGAAACTGTAACAAAGCGCTAACATGAACAAAAGCCCCCTCGTGGAAGGGGAAAAACATTGCCAGAGGTCTGACCAGAGCTTTATCGGTCACAAGAAAAAACAAAATCTGAACCAATTTTGGGACTGGCGCTCCATATCACACTTTTCAATTCCTGAATAAATTCGGGAATGGAAGCGAATGAGTCTAGAAAGATATCTTGTGAGAGATAAAAAATATAGAAACATAAATTAAAAAGATGTCTGCATCCACATGTCAAATGTTGACATTTTGTAAATAAAACAATGTTGTCTTTTCAAAGGTGGGTGCTAAGACATTCGCAAACATCCGCTTGGACTCAAGAAATCAATCATCGATATTTTTAACGATTTCCAGACACGTATCATGAACAAAACTATGGTCAATTTGTGTTCATTTTCTGTACTCTCCATTTGAAATGGTGACGTACTATAAAAGAATAGAAAATAAACTAAATCAACAAATTAATGAGAATCCTAAATGTTGATGAAGCTGATGAAGGCGGCCACACCTTTCCCAGCTGCTGATGTACGCTGAGGTTGTACATCATGATGATCCCGTCGGTGATTTCCAGAAGCGATTTGTCGGCGACGGGTTGATGCGATTGGTCGACGGGTCGCCCAAGCAACAGGCCGTCGTTACCGTGGCTACCTTCGACTTGAGAGAGGGGAAAAAAAAAGAAACATAAGACACAAAGAGCAAAGCGATGACAGGACGGATGACAAGATGGCCACGTTTAAAGGACAATAGACACCATTTTTTTGTTTACTAACTGACATCAGAAAAATGTTTGATAGCATCTAAAATATCCAAGGCTGAAATCTTTAGTCAAATGCAAAACACCAATAAAAATGATTTAAAGTGTCCCAAAACTACTTCAAAATGACGAGTTTCAGAAGGTCCCGCCCCCTTGTTCGTGATGTCATGCCAAGACATCTTGCCTTGCTCGAGAAACAAAACAATGGCTTCAGATTTGAAGAAGATGCTTTCTTGTTACTCATCCAGTTATGAATATGATTCAAATAGTTCTGAAGAGGAAAGCATAAATGTTTGCAATCGATTAAAGAAGTGCTTCCGAGTCATTTTGAGGCATCTGGACTCCAATGTAGCGTCCCAGAAAATGCACAAGATGGCGCCCAAGCTCCGTTGGAAATGGGCTGATTTGTCTGCTGGGAATTTGTGTCAGCTAGTATCAAATTGTAGTCTTGGTGCAACACACGATTCACCATTGCGTTATTTATGTTTTCAGACCAAACAAAGTACTCAAAATGCATTGTGTGTCGCTTTCTCGGTCAGGGGCGTTCCCTCCGTGACGTCACGTCAGGAATCGTCACCAACTCAAAAACAAGACTTCCTGAATATTCAGCGCAAGTCTTAAAACGTAAAATATAGCTATATGCGGTGGAATCTTTGTAAAATACGCTCAGTAGAAGTCATTTGAAGCCATTTTACAAATTATGGACACAACTTGTCCGAAGGCGTCGGTTGTCTTTTAAGTGTTTTTGCAAATTTGCCAAAGTTAAGCCACCTACTGGCTGCTAGCGGTACATTTCAATTACATTTTTTCTGTAGATAGAAAGGGAAAGGGACCTAGTCCTCGTCCTTGATGACTTACTGTCCTCCTCGGTGCGTTGCTCCATGGCCAGGGCGCGTACTTTGACCTTCTCGGGCTGGCCGAGGGGTCGCCTGGGGGTCATGAGGCTGACGGCGGCCGTGCTGAGGAAACGGTTGGCGCGGCCCAGGGTGGGCGAGCTCAGCCAGCCGGGCCGAAGCGGGGCGCCGCCCGCAGACGCCCCCGCCGGCCTCTGAGGGCAACATAAACATAAAATAACAACAATAAACAAATACACTAATACATTAATATCACATAAATAAAGAAATCAAACTTTAAACTAATTTCTAAGCGCCTTTCAAAACTCTCAAGGACACTTTACAGTCGCAGGGTTTTTAGTGCGGGTGAGCAGCGGCAGCCATTTGCGCCAGCGTTCACTCTACCCGGAAGTAACGCAGCAGTAGTTATGAAAGGAAGAGGAAAGGAAAGAAAGAAGTAGAAAAACAAAATACAGGAGCTGCTGAACAGGCAGCCACTCTCGCGGCGCCGTCTTGAAGTCAAAAAACAAATAAACTAAATAACAAAAAATATGCACATAAATATCACCACATGAATAAAAAAAATGAACAAACAAATAATATGCACATAAATAAATATCACCACATAAATTAAAAAAAATATAAACAATGTGCAAATAAATATCACCACATAAATAAATGCAATTATAAACACACACAAAAACAAATAATATGCACATAAATAAATATAATCACATACATGAAATGAATAATGAATAATGAACATACATAAACAAACAAACAAATAAATAAATAAATGGATGAGTGAATAAATGAATAAATAAATAAATACAACAGCTGGTTCAATTGAGGTGAAGGGGGGGTACCAAATAAAGCCCGCAAGCCATGTAATCATCGGAAAAAGTGACAGCGCTCAATTTAATAAAGCAAAGACGAACCTGGGCCGCGCCGGTTTCGTCGTCCTCGTCCAGGTCATCCATGGACGCCGCTTGGATCTCAGCGGGGTCGATGATAATGTTGGCTTTACTCGCCAGGTCGTCTGCGGTAGCACAAGGTCGACATTGACTTAGCAGCAGTCGCGCATTGTGCTGTCAATCAGCTCCAAAATCAACAAAGGACCCATTGATTTTCGGACTTTTCGGTTCACGAACGTTAAATTTATGAAAATAAAACCTTGGCATACGCACTACTTTTCGGGATACACACGGAGCGCCGCCCCACCACGGCTGGCGTAGTAATTTTCGGCGGAAGAATACCAAACCACACGACCGAACAGCGCCACAGCCGGCCTACCTTTCCACACAACCTTTTTCTGAGTGCACACGTCGTTCGTCTTCAAGGATTTATCACGGATACTTTTGCTGTTATGGGAACGAAAAAGACCCCACCATAGGCTCGTGTTCAGCCGAAGAAGACACAAAACAAAATTACAGTCGAGGAGAAGAAGAGATCATTGAGAAACACGATCGAGGTGTGCGTTTGTCTGACTTAACGGTCCAGTAGCAATATGCTACGCCACAAAGAAGCTATTAAAGGTGTGTGTGTTGCTAAAGGTGTTTCCGTGCTGTCAAAGCAACGGTCTCGGCCAATAGAAGAGGTTGAAAAACTTCTGTTAATTTGGGTTAATGAAAAGCAGCTCGCCGGCAACAGCGTGAATAAAGCAATTATATCCAAAAAAGCCCAGCTAATTCACTCTGATATCGTCATGCGGCAACCTGCAAGTTCGCCGTTTATTGATGATTTTAAAGCTAGCAACGGATGGTTCGAGAACTTTAAGCGCCGTACAGGGATTCACTGTGTTACTCGTCATGGTGAGACAGCCAGTTCTGACAGTAAAGCTGCCGAAGCCTACAAGCGATCATTCCTCGAAATGGTGAAAGAAGAAGGCTACGTTCCGCAAGTATTTAATGCAGATGAGACCGGCTTTTTTTTGGAAAAAGATGCCTAACCGGACTTTCATAACACAGGAAGAGAAGTCTGAACGCCATTCCATCAAGCCATCAACGACCATCACAAAGGTAAATAAAACGACTTTATTATACAGTACAGTGTGTTTCTTTCATGACAATACAATAGAACATTTATTATACATATACGAATAAGGTATATTGTTTGTAGTTTTAAGGCTTATTTAGTTGAAAATTATATTTTATGGAGACCTGGGAACGGATTATTCTCATTTTAATGGTTTCCTATGGGAAATTAATTTTTGGGATACACACTTTTCACCTTACACACTCTGTCTGGGAACCAATTAAGTGCGTAAGGTCCCACTGTACAGTTGAACATCAAGCGAATATTTCCGACAGAAAAGAAAGCAGGAAGAATAGCCCAAAAGGGCAAAAGGTCACACGTCTGCGTTTTTACAATGTGCAATTTCTGCGACATAAAGCAATTGCGCCTTTTCGCTGATCCGCATGAGGCTTCCAATATGGTTCCAATACGGTTTTTTTTAACTGGCTGCCAGCCAATAGCAGTGCAGGTGAGACCAACAAGAATTTATTTGTTTGATGTGACTTTTTTTGCTTCTGACTGACCTTTGAGTGTCTTCTTAAGGTGCGACAGCAGCCCGCCGAGCCGTTGGAGGTCAAAATAGTCCACCTTCCCGTTGTAGAAGACCTGCGGTGGCACAAATGCCGCTGCAGACGAGTCAACCCGGAAGAAGAAATGAGAAGAATGTTAGAATACGGAAATAGGAACTTACACTGATTAACAATTATCACTTCGGGAAAAAAAACCCACTTGTATATGTGAATCTGAATTGGCTTTAAAGGACAACTGACACATATGATGCATTTCCAACGGAGCTTGTGCGCCATCTTGTGCATTTTCTGGGCGCTACATTGCAGTCCATACGGAAGGACTTCTTGAATCGATTGCAAACATTTATGCTTTCCTCTTCAGAACTATTTGAAGAATCTTCATAAATGGATGAGTAACAAGAAAGCATCTTCTCCCAATCTGAACTCTCATTGTGCCATTGTTTTGATTCTCGACGGTGTATCCTGGCGTGACGTCATGAACAAGGGGGCGGGACTTTGGCGGGAATCTCGCCATTTCTGAGCTCATTTTGTGGCAGTTTTGGGACACTTTAAGACATTTTTATTGGCGTTTTGCATTTGACTAAAAATATCAGCCTGCGTGGTTTGGCTATTTTAGATGCTATCAAACATTTTTCTGATGTCAGTTAGGAAACAAAAAATAGTGTCCGTTGTCCTTTAAGAGGCGGGGATTAGCCTAGTGACAGATGTGTGTACCAGTGAATAAAAAGACTGCCTCATTAATTTCTTCCTTGACATAAACCAAATATAGACAGAGAAGCAATCTTTTGTCACTCGGTAAGACGTCAGCCATTTCAAGATGGCGTCAGTGGACGCGATCGACAAGCAAGCAAATGGACAGATGGACGGACAGATGTGGCGGGAGGCTTTCGTACCGTCACTGCTGACGCTGCCCGGACTCTTTTTGCAGCTTTCATCCCAGCAGGCGCGCACGGCCGTGATCAGGCGGTGCAGGAAGCACAGCATGTACTCGGGGGGGCACAGGGCAGTGGGATGCTACAGTACGGACAAAAAAAAATTGTGGAAAGTGAAAAGTGGCTGTGACTCATTGCTGTCTGCTGTGGCGTTAAAAAGTTACAAGTGTTTGCTCTCACCCCTCGGTTGCTAGCGTTTTCTTGCAGGAATTTGCGGAACTTGTTGAGGAAAATGTACCGAGACGCTTCGCCCTAAGGAAAAGTCAAAACGGGACCAAAATGTCAACAAATGACGCGAGCAAATTTTGTGAAGTCTAAATGATCAATTAATCCCAATTTGATTTTACTTTCATTTTACAGTGACGGCAATCATATATATATTTTTTTTCTTGATCTAAAAAATAAATCATAACTCATTCACTGCCATTAAAGACAAAAAAAAATGGAAACATACCGTGCCCTTGTCTTTGTTGTTGAGCAGCAGCCGGAGGATCTGCACCTGCAACTCCTCCACCACTAGAGGGAGACAAAAGTCAGCCAATTTAATTGACTTTTTGCGCACACGGACAAGGCCGCAAAGCTAGCTTTTGCGCACCCCACCGTTGTACAGTGATACCTCGGTTTACGAACGCTTTAGCTAACGAAGTTTTCGCCTTACGAACATTAAATTTGCGAGAATATAATCTTGGCAGACGAACTAGTTTTCGGGAAACACACGGAGCGCCACAATGGCTGGCGGACTAGTTTTTGCCGGAAGAACAACAAACCCCACGGCCGAACAGCGCCACCGTGGCTGCCGGGCTACTTATCCACACCCCCTTTCTCTGAGTGCATATGTGGTTTGCTATCGAGTGGCTACTTTTGCTTTTTTGGGACCGGAAAAGACCCCACCACAGGCTAGTGTTAAGCCGAAGAGGACACAAAAGAAAATGACGGTCGAGCAGAAGAAGGAGATCATCGAGAAACACGAACGAGGTGTGCCTTTGTGTGACAGTACCAGTATGCTAAGTCGACCATTGCTACGTGCGGCTAAGGGTGTTTCTGTGTTGTCTAAGCAACGGTTTCAGGCAATTGAAGAGGTTGAAAAACTTGTTGATTTGGATTAACGAAAAGCAGCTTGCAGGGGACAGTGTGAGTGAGGGTATTATCGCTGAGAAAGCACGGCAACTTCACTCGGATATCATCAAGAGACAACTACATCAACGGCCATCACAAAGATAAATAAAACGACTTTATTATACAGTACAGTTTGTTTTCTTTAATTACAATACAATACCACATTTATTATACATACAATAAGGTATATTTTGTTTAGTTTTAAGTCTTATTTAGTAGAAAATTATATTTTATGGGGACCCTGAAACCGATTATTCTCATTTTTAAAGGTTTCCTATGGGAAATTAATATTTGGAAGACACACTTTTCACCTTACACACACTTTCTGGGAACCAATTAAGTTCGTAAACTGAGGTATCACTGTACATATTTCCATGTTTTGGAAAATTATCGGCAAGGTCAATGTGTATCCCACCTTCAATTCTTTTTTTCAGCCGCTGACATCCTCGCTCATAAGCTCGCCGCCGCAGACGCTCATCCGAACTTTCGTCTTTGGGCTCACGCTCATCTTTTCCCTGATGGGGAAAGAGGAGAATCGAACTCGGGCGTGACTACGGGAGTTGGGTGGTATGGTAGAGACGCACCCACCTCTTTGTCAAAATGCGTGGGCCACCAGGTGGTGGGGATCAACTCCTCAAGCCCCGCCTCTTTGACCCGTAGCGGAGTCTTGATGTAGAAGAACACCACCGAGCGCAACACGTCAAACGTGCACACCGAGTTAAAGAACACGCACCAACTCAGCCTCTGCGACACAGGCGCCACCATTTGGACATGCAAGGATATAACACGTTGTTGAGCAAGTACTTCCTGGACTTCTCGTGACGCAAAATGGCCGTCGTCAGACGAAGGTAGTGGATCTGAAAGGACACGGGCAAAGTTCAACAACACACAAACATGTCACATAATAATAACAACAATACAAATAATGATACATTTAATTTACAAATGTCTTTCAAAACACCCAATGACACTACATACTAGACAACAGGTGTCAAAGTCATGGTCCGGGGGCCAAATCCGGCCCATCACATCATTTTATTCGGCCCACAAAAGCAAATTAAGAGTGTCAAATGCCATGATGCTTGCTAAAGTCCAAACCAAAGTTTCAAATTGTTCCATGTAAACCACAATAACAGACATTATTTTTTAATTTCAAATTTGAAAAAGTTATTCAATAATTTGTTGTGCGCTCTGTATGTAATATGTGGAGAGGATTAAACATTCTAATGCAACTGTTGGGAAACTATGGCTCGCGAGCTGCTTTTCGTTAATCCAAATCAACAGAAGTTTTCCAACCTCTTCTATTGCCTGAAACCGTTTCTTAGACAACACAGAACACTTTGACAAGTGACATGCTAACGTTAGCATCAATAATCTTCTGTGAGAGACAGCAGGTGTGCAAGCGAATGAGCAAAGTGCAGGCTAGCTAGCAGTAGCTTCGCCAATGGACCCAGCTAGTTGACTTTCATTCCGATCATTTGGTTAGATTTTTTTTCCAATCATGAGGAAGAGAAAACTATTCAAATTAATTGTGAGTATGATCACAAGTTATTTTAAATAATATATTCGGACATTTTGTTGAAATCGTGTGTGTTTGCGTGCGTGTGTATGTGGCTCTCACTGGAAAAACATTTCTAAATATTTTATTTTTATGGCTCTCTTAGTCAAAAAGTTTCCCGACCCCTGTTCTAACGGCTTCCCCAAATTCAAAACGGCCAAAAATGACACTGTCAGAGGTATGACAATCAGACACTGTGGACAGAAACTCGGAACCAGAAAGATTGTCCCTACTGCCGGCAGGAAACGTAGTAACCCATGACATACGTCTGAAATCTGCGCCCCTCTGCCAAGCTATTTATTGAGAATTCATGCAAATTAAAGTGATACATTAGTAAAACATAGTTTTCTTGATTATAATACCACGCCTCTGGACGTTATGAGCACCAACAGCTATAAGCAATAAAACATTGTTTCCCATGAACTGATAAGTTTGTAATCTGGCTAATGACCTCTTCCTGTGGTAAGGAGTTTGAAGTCCTAAATTACTCCTGTGATAAGGACTTCCCCAAGTCCTAAATGACTCCTGTGAAGCTGACCGTTTAACTTGCTGTGTCCGTTGACCTGATTGACCCCAGGTTGCCCGTGCTTCAATTGTGTATTGAGTCACAAGTGTTGACTAAGCATACAACAGCATGAAACTTTTAAATACGATAACTTCTTATTGTCTAATTTCTATCAGACACCCATGTACTTGACGGACGCCGGGTACCTGGAAGCCGAGGTCGGGGATGATCGGGGAGAAGCGGTACGCCCTCAGCAGCGACATCATCAACTGCTTGAGACACTCATTCACCTCGTAATCCTGCGGGTGAGCGATGAGGTCACGCTAGGCCTGCATGCGTCGCACGCACGAGCGTTTACCTCCATGAGGAGCCAAAAGAGGTCGAGCAGCTGCTGAATGAGAGGATGCTCGGCCACTGAACCGCCGCCCTCCAAGATCCCCAGCAGGAAGTTCATCAGCACGTCCTCCACCAGGTACACTTTACACTACAGAGGCGATGCGTTCACTGACACGTGCAAGTGAAAGAAAAAGCGTTTTAGCTCACCATCAGAGGAGCAAAGTGGTTGAAGATGTGCGCCAGAGTGATCAAGACGGTCGCCTCGCCGTCGAGTCTCCACGCCGAGCAATCCGTCTCCACCACGCGCTCCTCCTGCACAAAAACAGAAGCGTCAGGACACGCGCAAACGCAGACTCAATAATGGCGTCCAAGCCTGTTGCTGTGACGTTGTTGTTTTTGAACATTGGCGCGATGAGCGACCTGCACGTCGATGCGCGTCGAGAGGACGTTCTTGACGAAGCCCAGCAGCTTGTGAGCCTTGAGTAAGTCGGCGGCAGGCGGGTCCTGCAGGGGCAGGTAGCCCTCGCACGGGTACGTGACAGCTCACGGGTCAAGGAGATAGCCGGTGAGGCGGCCGAATCAAAGGTGACAAATGGCGGAAGGAAGGATATCTGAGTGGTCGACTTCCAAAATTGAAGGCCACCGATTCCTTGAACGACAGGCTGATGGCGGGGAAGTAAGCCACGCCGGGTCCCGTCTTGATGTCGCTAAACGCCGTACCGAGTGATTGGCCATTCCTGGGCACACGGCAGTCGTGATGACGCAACTTTAGGCAGACCCCGTTTGTAATGTTTGAAAATTACTTTGTGGACGTGACAAAAACATGGTTTTCTTGTGATTTAACTTGAAAGTGTCCAAATAGTTTCGGCTGGACCGAGCCTTAATGAAATTATCATCTTTTTCCTTTTTTCAAATTCATAATAATAATAATAATAATAATACATTTCATTTATAAGCGCCTTTCAAAACTCTCAAGGACACTTTACAGTCACAGGATATTTTTCTGCGGGTGAGCAGCGGCAGCCAAACGCGCCAACCCTAAAACTAAATAAATAATATGACAACACAAAGACACATATAACGTCATAATTAACTCGTTTTTTTTTCTGATGACAGCAGAGTCTATGGTTTCTACCACTGTATTAAAGGTTTATGTAATTCTAAAAATCAATATTCTGCAATTTGAGTGAAAATGACAAAAACCCTGGCACTGGAGTGGTCACATTTTTTTGAAAGACTTAATCGAAGATAGCCAGCCAGGTAGCTAGCCAGATAGACAGCTAACTAGATATTATGGGAAATGTTTCAATTTTCAACCAAATCGGTTTTCAAGCAGGTTTCTGGAATGGATTATGGTTGAAAACTGAGCTTTGACTTTGTAACGCATTTTCATGCACAAATAGTGTTAATTTGATCAAGATTATACCATCGACATTGCTAAAAACAAGCTGAAATGTGAAGATCGCGCGTGACTTACAAGCAGAAGGCGATGGTGGCATCGTCCAAGTCGATCAGACAGCTGACGATGTCGCCCGCCGCCCACGACTGCCAGGCGCGTGAACAAAAACGCAGCGTCAACGCCGTTGTATCGACGCCGTCGCATCGTCGGGTCAGCAGCTGTTCGCTCACCTTGCCGTAATTGGTGGTGACCACGTTCCACTTGCGTACTCGGTTCCCATCGTAGGCGTACGAGTCGGGCGTGTCGCCAACGCCCTCCTTGGTGGGGGAGGGGGCGTGACGGTGGTGAGCGAGCGGACTGGAAGGGGCGACGAGCGCTTACCTCTTGGTTAAAGCGGCAGTTGAGCGTGCACCAGCCGATCTGCATCAGACCTTGTGATGAGATTAGCACCTCGAACGCCCATTTGCCTGCATACCAAGGTCAAAGGTCAAAAATACTGACAAATTTAGTCCATTTCCAAATTGTTCGGCAAGCAACATTTTCCGCAATCCGAGCAGGCGGTAGACCTGGCCCGTGCTCACCTTTGTAAACGCAAGTGGTGGCCCGGATGGAGCTGAAGTTGCTGTGGCCAATCACCTGATAGGGTGCAGGGGGGGGGGGGGGGGGGGGCAACCAAAAAAAGACCCAATCAATGCGGTCAACGATGCGATATGTGAAAGAAACCTACCCCGAGTAGGTCGTCGTCCACAAAGAGGAGGCCTTCGAAGCCGCCGGTGTGGTCCAGCACCACTGGTTGAGGACCCAAACGACCTTCGACCTCACGATCTGCGGGAGAAGGCGGAAAGCGTTGGCTGAGATTTTTCGTTCGAGGGGCCAGAGCGACTTCGAACTGTTGATCATTATTTATACACACCCCCAAAAATTACGTTCACAAAAAAATAAATAACAATAATTAAAAAAAAAGGAAAATTACGCTCTAAATCTGGAATTTCATTCAACCTTTGGGCACAAAAAAAAAAAATAATAATAATATAATATATATAAAATAATATAAAATAAAATATATATATATAAAATGCAACACATTATTTTTTGGTTCCTAAAAGAAAATTATTGATCTACTTGGTACTACTAAACTCAAATCCAGCTCATGTTGAATTTTAGGCCTAAAAATCACTCATTGGTCATGCTTGCATGCTAGTTATTAGCTAATTCACTGCCAGACGTGAAAAAAATGTGTCCACTCCAGTGCCAGGGTTTTTGTCATTGTAACTCGAATTCTAGGACCCACAGAATATTGAGTTATAGGACTACATAATCATTCAATACAGCGTTAGAAACTTGAGACTGTCTTCTTTGATCAGAAAAAAAAGAGTTAATTCCCAAATCATATGGCTCTGGAGTTATATGAGCTAGAAATGAGGGAGGCTGACCAAAATAGAATGCAATACATACATATTGGTTTATATAGCGATTTAAAAACAGCGCTAACTAACATGGACAAAGGCAAATGCTGCCTCCTTGCGGAAAAGAAAAAAAAACATTGCCAGCGGTCTGGCCAGCGCATTATTGGCACCCAAGCAAGAAAATAACAATAAATAAATAAATAAATAAATAAATAAATAAATAAATAACAAAACCCGAACAAATTCGGGAATGGCACTCAATTCCCGAATAAATTTGTTAATGGCAGTGAATGAGTTAAGCGTTTGACAAATCTAAAGTTGCATCCAACTTTTTTTGGTGGGTCATTGGGGTTCCAAAGAGTGTGATGTGCACACATACCTGCACTGACGTCAGCCGTTTCGCCTTCACATAACAACGTTTCCAGGTGAGCGTTCAAATCCTGGAAGGCCAAGGGCTTCCTGAACAGCAGGGGGAGCCGACGAGCAGGTCAGCCAGGGCGGTCGACAAACCAAGAAGAAGACAAAAACTATTGTGAATAACTTGATGGACATATTTTGAGAGGCCTGCAAAACCTTTAAAGGACAACCGACGCCTCCGGATAAGTTGTGTCCATAATTTGTCAAATCACTTGAAATGACTTCTACTGAGCGGATTTTACGGCATATAGCTATATTTTACGTTTTACGACTCGCGCTGAATATTCAGGAAGTCTAGTTTTCGAGTTGGTGACGTCATGGAGGGAACGCCCCTGACCGAGAAAGCGACACAATGCATTTTGGGTACTTTTTTTTTCATCTGAAAACACCGTGTTAGAAATTTAATTAAAAAAAAATTAGAATGAAAAATGACATAAATAACGCAATGGTGAATCGTTGTGTGTTGCACCAAGACTACTATTTGATACTAGTTGACACAAATTGACAAATCAGCCCATTTCCAATGGAGCTTGGGCGCCATCTTGTGCATTTTCTGGGACACTACATTTCATCCAGATGCCTCAAAATGACATGGAATTACTCCTTTAATCGATTGCAAACATGTATGCTTTCCTCTTCAGAACTATTTGAATCATATTCATAACTGGATGTGTAACAAGAAAGCATCTTCTCCCAATCTGAAGCCATTTATTTGATTCTAGAGCAAGGCAAGACATCCTGGTGTGACATCACGAACAAGGGGGCGGGACCTTCTGAAACTCACCATTTCCGGGGTCATTTTGAAGTAATTTTGAGAGACTTTCACTCGTTTTTATTGGTGTTTTGCATTTGACTAAACATATCAGCCTGCGTGTTTTGGGTATTTTAGATGCAATAAAACGTTTTTCTGGTGTCAGTTAGGAAACAAAAAATGGTGTCGGTTGTCCTTTAAGTGCACTTGTGCATGCCAACATTTTCAACGCGCACAAGCGCTGCGTAAATGTGTGTGTCTATGAATAGAAGTGCCTGTAACACATAGGTCAGCAGCTGTGCCTATCCAACTCCAGTATCTTCCCTGCCTCATTCAAAGCCAAGGCTGTGTTTTACCATGATTAAAAAAAAAAATCAGAAACGCATACTTTCAGGGACAACGTTGTGTTATTGTGACAAAAGGCTATATACAGTATTTCAAAACTTATAAATACAGTAAAGTCTCGTTATATCGATATCGGATATATCGATAGTCCCGGTTATATCGATACTATTTCTATGCACGCACGGAGAAAATTACATGCAAACAGGGTCGGATATATCGATAGTCCCGGTTATATCGATATTTTTTCAGACTCCCTTGAATATCGATATAACGAGACTTTACTGTATTACTTCAGCAGGGATAACATGGATTCAGTCTACAGTCGTACAAGAGTGGTCCATCGATGAAAAGGTTTCTTCAGCCGTCATCTGTACTTCTTTGAAGACGTTTCGCTTCTTATCCAAGAAGCTTCGTCAGCAAACTAAATTCTTACTGGTAGTTTAGGCCCTATATATATATCCCTACTGTCCAGACGTGCCGGACTCTGCTATGATAGGTCCCTGCTCTCAGGTTGGGGGAGCAGAAGACTACTCCCTGCGGCTCCACTGATTGTTCCTATTGTCCTGACTAACGTCTGGCCTGATTGCCCCACTTCCTCCAGTTATCACCTCATCAGTATTACTAATCATATGTTGCCTAAGCAGGCTGTTGTACGAACGATCCAAATTGAAGCTCACCCCACCATATCGGTTTAGTGAAGGATTTAGTTGTTTTATGAAAATCGTTTCTTTTACTCGCCTTTCAAACAATCTATGTTCTTTCGCTAAGATTGTTTGTGTTGTTTTGAAGAAGCAGAAAGCTTCTCAGTTATCACACTGACAAGACAGATCGACAAACAGGCAGGCAGGTGGACAACCTGTGGGACGGGGCGACGGTGGCTTGATTGGCAGAAGGGAAGATGTGACGCAAATAGTCGCTCAGCAGCCTTTCGTTGACGATACCTGATAGGAAGGTTAAAAAAAAAAGTCAAACACATTGATTTCATTCTTAGATCGAATTCCAAACGATGCTCCTTCTGCTACAAATAATAATAAGATCATTTTTTTAACGAGATGTGGAAAAACGAAAGCAATGTGAACATTTTGAAGATGCAGGTTGTTTGTCAGTCGCGACACACCGCTGGCGCACAGTTGAAGAGATGGATTATTAATCATCATCATAATAATAATAATGATAGACGAATAATAATAATAATAATAATAATAATAATAATAATAAGAAGAAGAAGAAGAAGAAGAAGAAGAAGAAGAAGAAGAAGAAGAAGAAGAAGAAGAAGAACAACAACAACAACAACAATAAGACGAATAATAATAATAATAATAATAATAATAAATAATAAGAAGAAGAAGAAGAAGAAGAAGAAGAAGAAGAAGAAGAAGAAGAAGAAGAAGAACAACAACAACAACAACAACAACAACAATAAGACGAATAATAATAATAATAATAATAATAATAATAATAATAAGAAGAAGAAGAAGAAGAAGAAGAAGAAGAAGAAGAAGAAGAACAACAACAACAACAACAACAACAAGACGAATAATAATAATAATAATAATAATAATAAGAAGAAGAAGAAGAAGAAGAAGAAGAAGAAGAAGAAGAAGAAGAAGAAGAAGAAGAAGAAGAAGAAGAAGAAGAAGACTTCATTTTAAGCACCTTTCAAAGCTCTCAAGGACACTTTACAGTCACAGACAAGCATATGTACTATAATAAATAAAATACACAAATTAAGAGCTGTACATCAGAATCAGAAGAATCAGAATCAGAATCAGAATCATCTTTATTGCCAAGTATGTAGAACACACAAGGAATTTGTTTCCGGTAGAACACGCTGCACTAGTATCGTTGTCAAAAAAACTGCTAAGTGGCACTATACAGTTCCATTTTGGCTACTGTTGAAAGAGTTCAAAGAGTTAATGGCTTGGGGGAAGAAGCTAAACATCCATAAAACGATGACAGTAATCAGTTAAAATTGGTTGTTTGTGATTAAAAAAATATGACGATGTGGCGTGAAGGTGGAAAGCGTTACCGGTAGACTTGGGTTTGTCCATGTCCGAAGCCAATCTATAGTTGCGGCGGCTCAACGTTGTGCCGCCGCTGCTACTCCCTTTGGAGCTCATGCTGACTGCTGGGGAGTCGGCCACGGCCAACCGCTGCAGCCACACATGAGAGAACAAAAAAAAAAAAATCAATCAAAATGTAAAGATAGAGTTTCATCTAACGCAACCAATCAAACGTGAGAATGGGGCCGAAGAAGAGGCTACTTAAAGAGACCCTTATATGATGAACAGATATTACAACAGAGTCTTACTTCATCAGGACAAGTTGGGGATCTCAAGAGTCATCCTTTTTTTCAATGCAAACCGGAATAAGAGAGGTTTTCTTTTCAGGAGGATTATTATCTTGTTTATTTACATTCAAACCAATATACTCAACGGTGACTTTTAGTGCAATTAGACATTTACTTGCCTTCACAGATGATACAGCCCCCAATGAATTATCCCGCCATATAAGATACAACTGATGCAGAGTTTAGCTGCTGAAGTCATGACGAATAAGCCCCCCTGACATACACACTCACGCACCGCAACCACCCCACTCTTGGAAGAGTTCTACTCGTGAGCAGTTAAATTTAGAAACCTTGCACTCAGTGTCTGGCTCATTTGCTTTGCACACAGACATATCAAAATAAAGTCATTTGTGGCTGCAATTTTCTTGTCATATCGGAGTAACACTTTTTCCAACTGAAACGTGAATTGTGACATCTGTATGTGTCAGTGGTGTGTTCCCGTTTTTAGTATCATAGAACGTTTGGACTCTTTCTAATTTTCTTATGCAGGTACTGCGAATTGAGATGATCCCCATGAAGAAATGGGACGTCAGATAAAGTGACAACATCGAACTGTCTAGCGTGTCGCTATTAGGTGAGCAGCGATTTTCTCCAAAACATGTCTTCGTGCACAAAAGAATACAGAAGCGAATAAAAACGATGGCAAACTAGCACAAGTGACAATGCCTCGGCCATCGGCAAGCGCTGGAATGCTAGCATATCGGTGACCGCGCTAGCTTGCATGCTAGTTTTCAAGCAACCAAGACGAAACATGAAAATGATAGAAACAAATCTAACAGTTACCTGTTTTGTCCCGCTTCAGCGTTCGCTCCACTTATCCTCGTGGGGGACGTTGTTTTTGTGGAGTTTTTTTTTTTTTTGAGTCGCGAGTGAAGGTAGCGTGTTTGTTTAGGTTCTCGTTGAGGCTCATTTGGACCACAACACTAGTCTGGCTTGGCCACGCCTACTGAGCTACGGCGTCTCAGCTCAACCAAAAATTCTCCAAACGCAAAATCCTAAATTTAAAAGTGACCGGGTTTAACGAAAATATTCATGTCTCGAGGTTTTGCTTTAATACCAGGAAAAAAGTAATTACTTTTAATTATTATTATTAATAATAATAATAATAGTGTATCATACTTCTAGCTTTATGCCTGTCGCGTTGAAAGTCGTACGTTTCACGATCTGACAAACTCCTCGTTACAAAGTGATCAAGCGTCACGTTTCATCACTTCCGCATTCGGCAAAACAACATTCAGGTTTTTCTTCCGGTTCAGATCAATTATGCTGGTAAAGTGACTTTAATGTCTTTTAAATGAAATTCACCAGCTACGCAATATCACTGCTCTTATAATATGCCTGTGCACTATTCCAAGTGGTGAGTTCGAGTGGTGAGTGCGGCATCCCATAGTTTCCCATCTGGACTGCTTGACCTACTGGTATCCCGTATGGATTGCTTTGTTGCATGTAGATTTTGAAACATAAATAAAGCCAATGAAAAGCACAAGTACCAGGTGTGATCTGTCACATGATCTTTATTATTTTCTTCACGATCAGTCAAAACTAAACAGTTTCATAACTTCACAGTGTGTTAGAAAAAAACATATCAGATCTCCAACACTTCACAATTCCCTAATTACATACGTTAATATCAATTAATTTCCAAATGATTTGCAGTTAGATTTACAAAAATATATTTATAAAAAGCCGTTGATTTTCCTCTTGAGACACGTCACATACTTTGTCACTCGTCATCAGAGTTCAGTGTAAAGTGGACAGTGGTGGACGCTGGACGGCTTTGTGCGATTGGACGGCACCGGTGGCATCCCTTTATGCCATGTAGGGATACTTCCACTGTGTGAGTGGGACGTGCGTTTCCTTGACGACCTGCGGGGACGTCCAACGGAGGACGTAGTGTGGGCCGCCCGGTTTGTCGTTAGTGCCTGACAAAATAAATAAATAAATAAATAAATAAATAAATAAATAAATAAATAAATGAACGAATGAATAAATGAATGAATAAACAAACAAACAAATGCACGCACACACACAAACACACAAATAAATAAATAGAGATAGCGGTGTATGGATAGATAGTGCTGGCTAGCTAGATAGCTAGCTAGCTAGATTGTGCTAGCTAGCTACCTGGCTGCGATAGATAAATAAAATGGGCAGGATGGGATGCTGGATTTGTCGCAGTTGATTGACACTCAAAGTCAAGCGACAGATGAAATTAGGTTGAATATGATTTCGGAGACGCATTTTAGTTTAGATTACAACGTGGAGAAATTGGCAGATCCTCTCGAATAATTGATTGCTAATTTGGTGTGGGGTTGTTCCCAAAACTGCATGATGCGATATCTGTATGACAAGGCAGTGCAGTGCTCTTTGTTTTGATTCTGACCTGAAGCTCTGGCGCCCCCAAATGGCTGTTGCGCCACTACGGACCCCGTCGACTTGTCGTTGATGTAAAAATTCCCTGCGGCATTCCTCAGGATTTTGGATGCCTCGTCCACCACGCTCCTGAAAAAGTTCATGCGACACAAATCAAAAAACAGGTCACACATCGCACTTCATGACAGGCGCAGTCTAACCTGTCCAAAGCAAAGACGGCGCCGGTTAGCGCGTAAGGGGATGTACGGTCCACTAAACTGAGAACTTCCTTGTAGTCATTGTCCGGATACACGTACACGGACAGAACCGGACCGAAAATCTCCTGCAAGACAGACATAGCGACCAACCCATACAGTCAGAGGAGACATTCACAAACACAAATTCATATCATATAAATATTTAAAGGACAACCGACACCATTTTTTTTGTTTCCAGAAAAATGTTTGGCTGATATTTTTAGTCAAATGCAAATCACTAATAAAATGACTTCAAGTGTGCTAAATCTGAAAAAAAAAAAATGGAGCCCAGTTCGTGACGTCACGCCAAGACGTCTTGCCTTGCTGGAGAATCAAAACAATGGCTTCAGATTGGGAGAAGATGCGTTCTTGTTACTCATCCAGTTATGAATATGATTCAAATAGTTCTGAAGAGGAAAGCGTAAATGTTTGCAATCGATTAAAGAAGTCTTCCCATCTCAATTCGAGCAGTCAATGACAGCAACGTAGCACCCAGAAAATGCAGAAGATGGCGCCCAAGCTCCGTTGGAAATGGGCTGATTTGTCTGCTGGGAATTTGTGTCAACTAGTATCAAATTGTTGTCTCGGTGCAACACACAACAATTCACCATCGCATTATTTACGTGTTTTCCTTCAATTTTCGCCATCAACACAAAGTTTTCAGACCAAACAAAGTACCCAAAATGCATTGTGTGTCGCTTTCTCGGTCAGGGGCGTTCCTTCCGTGACGTGACGTCAGGACTCGTCACCAACTCAAAAACAAGACTTCCTGAATATTCAGTGCGAGTCTTAAAAGGTAAAGTATAGCTCTATGCGGTGGAATCTTGGTCAAATACGCTCAGTAGAAGTCATTTGAAGCGACTTTCCAAATTATGGACACAACTTGTCCGGAGGCGTCGGTTGTCCTTGAATAGCAACGGCCACACGCCTGATGAGTGATGGCAGGCTCATCTTCACTGTGAACATTTTGTCTCATAACACAAAAAGCACTTATGTACGGATACAAACAAACAGGAAGTAACGGCTGTGTGACCTGTGCCATGATGGGATGTTGGGGGTCTTTCGTGGTGACGATGGTGGGCTCAACAAAGTACCCCTTGGAGTCGTCGCAATTGCCCCCAGCGATGACCTCCAGCTCGGGGGATGATTTGGCGTCATCCAAATACTTCTTGATCCGGCTGAAGGACTGACGGTGAACATACACAACAATACGTCGGCGGGAGTGTCGTGTGCATGCGTTCGTGTGATGGGAAGCCCCCCCACCTTGTCGTCGATGACGGCGGAGAAAAAGGCGCCAAAGTCTTCCACGGGCTGAAAGACAAAAAAAAAAAAGACATGTTTCATTTTCACAAAGACAAAAGAATGATTCAAAACGTCTTTGAAAAAAAGAACAATTTCTCCTTTCCCTGCTGTGAAATGTAAATTTCTCCACTGTGAGACTAATAAAGGCATATCCAATCCAATCCAATCCAATCCCAAAAATAATCCCCCCTCTGCCCCATTTAATAATAATACATTTCTACATTAAATCGTGGCTGCTGCTGCTCACCCGCAGAAAAAAATATCCTGTGTCCTTGAGAATTTTGAAAGGCGCTTATAAATGAAATATATTGTTATTATGATTATTATTTTTATTATTATTTGTAATTTTTATTTAGTATTATTACTTGTATTATTTGTATTATTAGTATTTTAATTATAAGTATTATTATTATTTTTAGTATTATTTTTTATTATGTTTATTTTTATTATTATTTTGATTTTTCTTATCATTACAATAATAATAATAATTTTTTTATTGTTATTTTTATATATTTTTTTAATTATTATTATTATTGTTTATTTGTTTTATTATTACTTTTAGTATTATTTTTAGTATTATTATTTTTATTAATTTTATTTTTATTATGTATATTATGTATATTTATTCGGTTGATTATTATTATTTATTTTTATTATTTTTTTTTTTCTTATTATTATTATTTCTTATTATAATTATTATAATAATAATTATTCCTATTATTTTTAATTGTTATTTTTATTGGTATTATTATTATTACAAATATAATTAATTAAATGAATAAATAAATAAATAAATAAATAAATAAATAAATAAGAAACTGACATTTCCCACGCGTATTTGCTTGACGGCGTGGAGCAACTGCTGCTTGACGTCCGGCCACAGGCCGGCGGGCACGTACATCCTGGAGCAGGCCGAACACTTCTGACCAGCGTACTCAAAGGCCGAGCGCACCGTTCCGTTCACCACGCTGCGCACGTCCGCAGATTTGTGCACAAAGTGGAAATTCTTGCCGCCGCACTCTGACAGGAAAAGAGACGAACAAAGAGGTGATATGGAGGATTTCTGATGCCGCCTGAAGTACGGGCGGACGGTCCTCACCTCCGGCCAGCCTGGGGAAGGTCTTGTACGTGTCCAGGTTGTGGGCCACCTGCTTCCACAGATGCTTGAAGGTCCTGCGTGCCAAGAAAAAAAATGGTCACAAACTATTTTTCGGGATACACACAGAGCTGCCACAATGAGAGCCCGTTATCCTAACAAGAAAAGTGCAGCCGGCTTGTTTTGGTCCTCTATTCCCCGCCCCCAGTCGTCAGTTAAAGCCACGTGATTGGTCAAGAACGCAGCAGTGAGGGGAGGTGGTTTAAACATTAAAGAGATAGGCAGATGACAGAGACAGATAGATAGATAGAAAACAGTGAAATTTGGACTTGTTTCAACTTTGATAGTTCAAAAGCAGAGTGTAGACTGCAAGGTTAAAATTCCCATCAATCAGGCTCCACAAATAACCCGCACAAGCCATCTGCACACTTGATGCAAAAAGCTATCAACCCAGCTAAACAGAACACAATTGATGAGGAACTAGGTAAAATGATGGCAGAGAAAGCACCTACAAGGGATCATTCCTCAAGATGGTGAAAGAAGGCTACGTGACTCATCAAGTGCTTAATGCTGAGGAAACGGACACTCCATTCCATCAAGCCATCAACGACCATCACAAAGGTCAATAAAACCACTTTATTAGACAGTACAGTTTTTTTCCTTAATTATAATACCATAGCACATTTATTATATACAAAATAAGGTATATTGTGTGTAGTTTTAAGGCTTAGAAAATTAGAAAATTATGTTTTATGGGGACCTGGGAACGGATTATTCTCATTTTAATAGTTTCCTATGGGAAATTATTTTTTGGAGTACACACTTTTCGCCTTACACACTGTCTGGGAACCAATTAAGTTCATAAGCTGAGGTATCACTGTATCTGTATGTCAAGGCAGTGCCCTGGCGCCTTTATTATATAGTACAGTGTATTTCATTAATTATAATACCATAGCACATTTATTATAAATAAAATAAGGTATATTTTGTGTAGTTTTAAGGCTTAGAAAATTAGAAAATTATGTTTTATGGGGACCTGGGAACGGATTATTCTCATTTTAATGGTTTCCTATGGGAAATAAATTTTTGGGATACACACTGTCTGGGAACCAATTAAGTTTGTAAGCCAAGGTATCACAAAAAAATCAAAAGTAAACGTGGAAATCGGCTTTGAAAACGTGCTTACGGGACACTGCCAGTGAAATTAATTCCTGCCAGATGTTCGGAGGACGTTACGGCGTCTCCGAAAACAGGACCGTCAGCCGGCAGGAACTGGATGATATTGGGCGGGAGGCCGCACTCGCGCAGGATCTGGTAGACAGCGTAGCTTGCCAACATGGCCGTGTCGCTGGGTTTCCATAGGACCGCGTTCCCCTAAAGGCGTTCCACGTAAAGGCGTCAAGGACTTTTTTTTGGCGTGATGTGCCGGCAAATCGTTTCGTCGTCTCACTCACCATCACGGCCGGCGTTGCTGCTAAATTCCCGCCAATGGCGGTGAAGTTGAAAGGAGCGACGGCGGCCACGAAACCCTGATGGTGAAATATTATTTTTTTAAATAATTTTTTTTCCCTGAAATTCAAGTGACAATGACAAAAGCCCTGGCACTGGAGTGGACAGATGTTTGCACGTCTGGCAGTGAATGAGTTAAAGTGCTATATTATTTATTTTTTCCTCTCTTCAATTCTTTTTTATTTATTTATCTAGCAATCCAGTTATCTAGCAGGCTATCTAGCTAGCTACCTATCTAGCTAGCTATTAGCTATAGGGCTATCTATTAGTCCTTGAGAGTTTTGAGGGACGCTTGTAGATGCGATGTATTATTATTATTAGCTATCTATCATCTAGCTAGCGAGCTTTCTATCTATTTGAGTTACTTCTGGGTGAAGTGAACACTGGCGCGTGTGGGTGCCGCGGCTCACCTACAGAAAAATCCTGTGACTGTAAAGTGACTTTGAGAGTTTTGAAAGGCGCTTATAAATGAAATGTATTATGATTATTATTATATACATCAATATGTATTGTATTGTATTCTACTGAATAAAAAAAAATGAAGGTGCATTACCTCAAGGCCTCGATAGATGGCGGTGTTGGTGCTACCCTCGGCGTCCAACGGTTGCGCCGCCTCCAACTCCA
Source organism: Hippocampus bargibanti (assembly GCF_051943395.1). Classification (NCBI taxonomy): domain Eukaryota; kingdom Metazoa; phylum Chordata; class Actinopteri; order Syngnathiformes; family Syngnathidae; genus Hippocampus; species Hippocampus bargibanti. The sequence goes on along the minus strand of NC_142745.1, from coordinate 1,536,575 downwards.
CGGCGTGTTTAGCGTTGAAGCGGAAGAAGTCGATAAGCTCCGCGGCGGCGTCGATCTCCGCCTGAATTACCGTTTTGCCCTGGGAGCCCACAGCGTCGGGTCTTAATACCATAGCACAGTTTATTATACATAAAATATTGTATATTTTGTGTAGTTTTAAAGGACAACCGACACCATTTTTTTTGTTTCCTAACTGACATCGGAAAAACATTTTATAGCATCGAAAATACCCAAAACACGCAGGATGATATGTCCCAAAACTACTTCAAAACAACACCTCAGAAAGTTTCAGTTTCAGAAGGTCCCGCCCCCTTCTTCGTGATATCACGTCAAGACGTCTTGCCTTGCTCGAGAATCAAAACAACAGCTTCAGATTCGGAGAAGATGCTTTATTGTTACTCATCCAGTTATGAATATGATTCAAATAGTTCTGAAGAGGAAAGCATAAATGTTTGCAATCGATTAAAGAAGTCCTTCCATGTCATTTTGAGGCGTCTTGACTGCAATGTAGCGTCCCAGAAAATGCACAACACGCATCAACACAAAGTTTTCAGACCTAACAAAGTACCCAAAATGCATTGTGTGTCGCTTTCTCGGTCAGGGGCGTTCCCTCCGTGACGTCACATCAGGCATCATCATCAACTCAAAAACAAGACTTACGGAATATTCAGCAAGAGTCTTGAAAGGTAAAATATAGCTAAATGCGGTGGAATATTTGTAAAATACGCTCAGTAGAAGTCATTTGAAGCCATTTTACAATTATGGACACAACTTGTCCGGAGGCGTCGATTGTCCTTTAAGGCTTAGAAAATTAGAAAGTAGAAAATTATGTTTTCTGGGCACCTGGGAACGGATTATTCTCATTTTAATTGTTTCCTATGGAAAATATTTTTTTGGGATACACACTTATTGCCTTACACACTGTCTGGGAACCAATTAAGTTCGTAAACCAAGGTATCACTGTACTTCCGCGTATGGCTACCGCTGCTCGCCCACAGAAAAAAAACCTGATCCTGTAACTGTAAAATTTTGTTTTGAAAGAGTTTTGAAAGGCGCTTAGAAATAAAATGCTTTATTATTATTATTATTATTATTGTTATTAACATGTTAGCATGGGCAGCTAAAGCTAACGTGAACTGCTACCTGTCCAACCATGGTCTTCGCGAGTACTTCGCCTCGTTTGGGTCCGCTGATGACGTCCGCCGCTTTGAAAAGGACCGCCGCTCGCTCTTGGACGGGTTTCAGGTCCCATTGGTGGCGGGCTGCCACTGACGCTGCAATGGCTTTGTGGATAAGCTCCTGCAAGACACATACACACAAGCCATGTTCCCTCTAATTATTATTATTAGTATTAGAGTTACTTCTGGGTTGAGTGAAAGTTGGCGCGTGTGGCTGCCGCTGCTCACCCACGGAAAAAAACGTATCCTGTGATTGTAAAGTGACTTTGAGAGTTTTGAAAGGCGCTTAGAAATGAAATGTATTATTATTATCACTGTGAGCAACATCCCATGTGTACTAATGATGTGTCGTTCGCGAACGAGCGGGTTTTTAGAGCCGGATCTCTGAAGTGAACCAAGAGAGCCGGTTCCTAACAAGGAGCTGGAAATGGGAGCCGACTTTTTTTGTCCTCTATTCCCCGCCCCCCAGTCTTCGGTTAAAGCCGCCCGTGATTGGTCGATATCCGTGGTAGAGGAGGGAGGGGAGAATTACAGACACACGGAGCAATGAGGAGAAGGAGGAGGGGGATGGAGGGTTAGGGTAGACAGGTGGACAAATGCTATCACATTGTTGTTATTATTATTCAATTATTATATTTTTTACTAGTTGGTATGAGAGTATTATTATGGACAAATATTATATTGTGTTGTTATATTATTTAATAATAATAATAATAATAATACATTTCATTTTTAAGCACCTTTCAAAACTCTCAAGGTCACTTTACAGTCACAGGATCATTTTTCTGTGGGTGAGCAGCGGATGCCACACGCGCCAGCATTTACTCAACCCGGAAGTAACATCATTTTTTTTTATTAGTTGGCATAATAGCATTATTAATATGAAAAGCAAATTAGTGACAGCTGATCATCGGACCAGAGTGAGGAAAGTGAAAGTTCGTGGATGCTCTCTGTGTGCATATAAATCAAGCCATATAAATAAAAATATTTGATATTTTTATTGAGTAATTTGTTTTTTCACATAATTTTACATGATTTTTGGTAGTAAAAAAACAAAAAAACAAAAAAACTGAGGAGCCATTTGGGAGCCAAAAGAGCCGGATCTTTTTAGTGAGCCGAGCCAAAAGAACCGGCTCTCTGAAAAGAATCGGAATTCCCATCACTAATGTGTACGCTGTGGCCACACACCAGTTTCACGCCAGTATCACGCCAGTATCACACCAGTATCACGGCGCGTATGGGCAGTGCACATTCGCGCCATTCTGCTCCGATTGGCTGCGTAGCGTACGTGAACTATATGGCATTATTGGCTGGACACCTGTCACTCATTGAGTTACATTGCAAAATGTGCACTGCATAGATTTTTTTGTGCGCTGAGTATGTGCAAGCAGTGCGCGATTGCGCATGCGCGCAGCTTAGAGGGAACATTGCACACCAAGCGCACCTCAAATTGATATCTATTTTTTTTGGGATGTGCTGCATAACCGGCGCCGATTCTCACCTTATCAGCATAGCAGAACTTGGAGACTTTGTGCGCGTGGTTGAACGGCTTGAAAAGAGAAGACAAAAGTTGTGACAGCCCAAGAAACGATGCCACAAAAAAAATAATTGCAAGGTGTGTAACTCACAGACAGTTGGTATCTAATATCGCTGGTCCAAATGTGTTCGTCGCCAACCACGCATGGAATCTCTTCCGTGCTCGACTTCACTTGTTCCAATGCCTGACCAAGCGTGGACGAAGAAAAACAGATACATAACATCGTGAAAGCAAAAAATAAAAATAAAAATACAAAGCAGACCTGCAGGAGTTGTTGTCTTTCAGGACTCCCGCTTTTGAAGTCGAGGATGGGCTCATTCTTCACCGACACGTTGGCACACCAGGCTGAACCCTTCAAACTTGAACAAACAAAAAATACAAGCTTGGTTTATATTTACACTGTAGCTCAATTCACAATTTTCTGTAATAATAATAATCATAATCATCATCATAAAAATCATAAAAATATAATAAAAGTAAAAATAAAATAAAATAACAAAAAAATGTAATTAAATAATAAAAATAACGATAATAATAATAATAAAAATAAAAATCATAAAAAATAATAAAAACAAAAACAAAAATAATAACAATAATAATAAAAAAATAAAATAATAATAATAATAATAATAAAAATATTAAATTACATTTTAAGCGCCTTTCAAAGCTCTCAAGGACACTTTACGATACAGTCACAGATAAGCATAGGTACTATAATAAATAAAATACAATCACAAATAGAATGCAATAAATAAAATACAATCATAAATAGAAACAAGAGAGAGCTACACAACAGAAAATGTAGCCGAATGAACGACGACTGCAAATGGATCCAACAAGATGAACTTCGGAACTTACATAAGTACTATGTGACAAACTGCAATGTAACCTTGGTGATTTGATGATATGATTATTGAACTTTTTTTCCATTATTATTGAACAGAGCCTCAATAAGTTCCAATTGTCTTTTCATATGTTCTGAAAAAGAGCAAACAATGCAAATGAAAACACATTTTGGTACGACAGACTAAAAGTGTCGGTTGTTCCAGCAATGTGGGCAAGGAGAACCACTGGTTAGGTTATCTAAATATTAATACTGATTGTTGAAGGTGTTTGGAAAAAGTGCACATTTCTTCAGGCGTCAATGGTGACTCTGTGTACTGTTTAACTTATTAACTTGCCCGCCAAACACAGCTGAAGGTCAGAAAACAATAAGGCAACACAGCACAGCTTAGCTGCCCTAATAAATGATTACAATTCCCGTATAAAGTCTGTAATTCACCGTACATTATTTCAAATTATAAAAAAAACGCTAACAAGCGGAAATGCAGTTTAACGCGCATGCGCAAGTTATGCTTTTATCAATACGACCGTATATATAATTTCGTATACATGTATATATATAAAATATATATATTATTGAGGATTACTTTTGCTAGTTTACCGTGACAACAGTAGCGATCAGCGGCAACATTGTCGTTGGTTACCAGCAGTTTTCACGAACAGGATTTGAGCCAAAATGGTCGTAAAATCGGTCCAGTTTTGTTTTGTTAAATCTTGCTGAACTGCAATAACCCCAAAATCATTGTGACAACATTTCTTATCTATGATAACACAATATGTTTACTGGCAAATTATGTAATACCACCCACCCCCTGTAGCGTCTCAACAGGTTTTCTTGAGGTTCTGTAAGTGAAATGTAGTCAAAGAGTGACGCGCACACGCTCACACACCATATAAGCAATTCCCTTAGCTGCTAAGCATTCTTGGGACCTTAGGAAAACACTCACTCACAAAAAAATAAAATAAAAACAAGTACAAGGAGAGGCCACGTAGACACGCATGAAAGAGCGAACACGCAGAATAAAAACTGACATAATAAACTGCGAGGTTCACCATGTTGGCTGCCATGTTTGCGTGAAGCCACATTGTGGGCGGGGCTTCTAGTATCGTCGCCCCCAAGTACCGTAGTTGTTAGCATTAGCATTAGCTGGATGACTTCCTGTCGAGGTGACCGAGTCGAATTGTTTTGTCCAGCCGTCAACGTATACTGCTTCTTTGCTTGTCAGTGCCGGAAAGGAGATTATCACTCACCCGCGCCATAAAGGCCGTCTCGCCGCCGCCGCCGCAACTGCTGTGGTTGCTGCTGTTGTCACTCTTATCATGCTTTCAGCAGCAGCACGACTACTAGAGTGACGCAGGATCGGCAACTTCAGCAGCAACACCCACTTTTCGTCCGGTTCCGGTACCGCCTCCAAACAGCTGACGTATAACTGGCCCCTTTTTATTTATATACCAAAGGATGTAAAAAAATTAACCAATTAGACGACACGATTGGTTGGTACCGCCACCTGATTGGCTAAATCATAACCCACCCCTCTGCCAGTCATTTATTGAGTTTAGGATTATCCAAAACAATACAAACAATGACCACGTGGTGACGCTGTCGTGTGCACTGCACTTGTGGACACTAGCTGGTTTGTCGTAAATGCAGACACAAACGAAGCAGATGAAGACGAAAAGTTCTCTACGCGCTATATGAATCTACGACGAAACGTAATTTTTTTGGGACAAACGGAAAACGCAGAATCCCCAAAAGCAGTGTTTCGCGAGTGCAACACCATAATAACTTCATTGATTAAGGAATCATGTTTTTTTTCCTCATAAAGAACACATACGTGGGGAAAGATATTACTCGATATCAATTGTTCAATTCAGCTCGTGGGACTTATTTTTCTAGTCATATTTATCCAAAATGGTAAATAACAATTTCAAATAAAAAAACACTCCCGATACGAACCTCAGTCGTTATCTAAACCTTCAATCGTGACGTCATTTTCAAGCGACACCAAAATGCGTTTTTGAGCTATTGTACATGTAAAAAAGTAGGTTATTAAATGTATTAGGGTTTTGAAAGGCACATAGAAATTAAATGTATTATTGAGAGACTTTTGACCGTTTACTCCTGATATGACGAAATAGGTATTTCCTTAAAATGCTAGTTACGTTAAAAAAAAAACAACTTCCGAAAAACAAAAACTCCATTCACCCACAACCCCACAAAACTTTTTTTTTTACCTCTTATTGTCTGAAACATTTGAGGTTGAACATGAGAAGGCTGAGCATTGCTAGCTGACCACAAAGCAGTCAAGCAGTTCACCGGTTTATTGATTAGGTAAGCAAACAGCAGCAGGAAGTGACCCCGCCCAGTGACCACGCCTTACAAAAATACAACAGAAGCATTTATGTTGAAAATACTCCACACATTTGAATCTTTCTTGAACTTTTTGTCTCAAGAACCAATCAAACGTGTCAATGCTGCTTGGCTGATCAACTCAATGTAGATTCTTTGAAATTAAGAGTCTCTGTATTAATACATAGGTGTCCCTTCACAATAAAAGATAAAGTCTGATACACTACTGTGTGTGTGTGTGTGTGTGTCTCAAAATACATTGAAAATGCATGCTCTGTGGATGTTGCACGTATGTCAAAAGTGTCTCAAAACATCTCGGCATGCGTCCAGTTGTCACATGAGCACTCTTTGGCTTCCAATCAAACACCGAGGGTTAAAAAAAAACAACACTAGTTTCGTTTGGCATCACAGGTTAGAGCTTGTCAGCCGAACATGGGCGCCGCAGGGTTGGGGCTGTTCCCGCAGCGACACACGCTTCGTGCCCGTTGATGCGACAGTACGCCCGGCGCCGATGCTCGGGCTGCAGGCAGTAAGCCAAAGTAAGCTCCACCTCCTGGATGCGGCGCAGGAAACGTCCTCGGTCGCGCGCTAACTCCTCCCACGGTCCTCGACGGTCTTCCACTTCGGCCGCGTCGGGGCCCAACACGATGAAGAACTCCTCCACCACATCACTGAAACGAACCTGAACAACAAGGGAACGTTGAACCCAGTAAAAGACGCAAAGTTTGAATAAAGTAAGTACATCAGACACAAGAAGTGGCACGAGAAATTCAAATCTAATCTTGAGCAGGGAGTAAAAGTGGTCACAGTACAGACGCTGCCCACCTTATGAACGAATTAGGTGAATTTGTTCGTAAGTTGCTCAGTGCTATATTTTGTCTGGAATATAGTTTAAAGGACAGCCGACACCACTTTCTTTTGATTCCTAACTGACATCAGAAAAACGTTTTATAGCATCTGAAATACCCAAAACACACAGGCTGATATTTTTAGTCAAATGCAAAACACCAAGAAAAATGACTTCAAGTGTCCCAAAACAGCCACAAAATGAGCTCAGAACTGGGCAGATTCAGAAAGTCCCGCCCCCTTGTTTGTGACGTCACGCCAGGATACTCCTTCACAAACTGCCTTGCTCCAGAATCCAAACAATGGCTTCAGAATGGGAGAAGATGCTTTCTTGTTACTCATCCAGTTATGAATATGATTCCAATAGTTCCGAAGAGGAAAGCATAAATGTTTGCAATCGATTAAAGAAGTCCTTCCGTATCATCTGGACTCCAATGTAGCGCCCAGAAAATGCACAAGATGGCGCACAAGCTCCGTTAGAAACGGCTGATTTGTCCGCTGGGAATTCGTGTAAACGTACACCTTCTTTATGCGTGTTAACGCAATTGGCTGCGACACACAATTCACCATCGCGTTATTTATGTAGTTTTCCTTTTAATTTCGCCATCAACACGGATTAACACGATGTTTTCGTGTTAATCCATCTTGTGCATCTTCTGAGACGCTAAAATGGAGTCCAGACGCCTCAAAATGATACGGAAGGACTTCTTTAATCAATTGCAAACATGTATGCTTTCCTCTTCAGAACTATTTGAATCCTATTCATAACTGGATGAGTAACAAGAAAGCATTTTCTCCCAATCTGAAGCCATTGTTTTGATTCTTGAGCAAGGCGAAGACGTCCTGGCTGGACGTCACGAACAAGGGGGCGGGACCTTCTGAAACTCGGCATCTGCGGGATCATTTTGAAGTAGTTTTGGGACACTTTAACTCATTTTTATTGGTGTTTTGCATTTGACTAAAAATATCATCCTGCTGTGTTTTGGGTATTTTAGATGCTATCAAACGTTTTTCTGATGTCAGTTAGGAAACAAAAAATGGTGTCAGTTGTCCTTTAAAACGTGACATTTTTACCCAAATGAAGTGGAAACAAGAAGCAAATCTTGCTATCTCAGGAATTGAGCTTGGATAACAAAATAAAAGCATACCTTTTTGGCTGAGGTGAAAGGTCGCGTGAAGCCGCCGTCCATCCGGTCGGCATCCCTCGGGGACGTTGACCGTGTTTTTCCCGTGCTGAGCGGAGCCTGGAAGTTGAGTAAACTATACGGGTCCGAAGGGGTCAGCGATGCCAGCAGGAGGAGACTGTCCGGATCGTCCGGTTCGCCGCCGCAGTCGTCGTCCCACGGATCCTGATCCAAGGCGGGTGAAGTGGCAACGGGAACAGGGAGGGGAGTGTCGCGGCCCGTGTGGAGACGGGCGCTGAAGTGTTGAGGGTTGTACGGGTCGTCATGGCGACACAGCGACGCCAGCAAATGCGCCGTTTCCTCGTCACCGCCATCTTCGTCGGACGAGGACCAATCGGACGAGCCTGAGCTATCGAAGCCATCCTCGTGGGCGGAGTCCGCGTCCGATTGGCTGTCGTCATCATCGCCGCACGGGCATCCCATGATGAAGGCAATGCCGACATTTCGGCATTGGGGCGCCGCCGTCCGAGTCACGTGAATCGCCTCCACCTGATCAGCCGTCGCTTCGTCAGGCGGGGTGTCCTCCGTCACGTCACCTTGCGGGTCCTTCCGATCCATCCCCATCTCATCTACCGTTGTGTGACACTCAGCCGTCATCTCGTCAGGTTCCTCAGACACCGGACTCGCCGCCATATTATCGGCCATCCGATCCGCAGTGTGACCCGGCGGGTCCGCGTGTTCGACGTGCCCGTTGCAGGGCGCGCTAGCAGAGTGGAACGTGCGACACTTGAGACAGTGTTCCTCCTCCAGGCTGTAGTAGCCGTTGTCCTGGTCGGTCGCCGCCTCGCCGCAGTTCTGGACGCCATCCTGGCATGAATTGATCAACGCTTTCTCTTTGTGAACCGTCGCTCCAGTGCTTTCGGAACACAGGCCGCCGTGGACCAAAATACGACACTGCTCTTTTGTCAACTTTGAGCTTTGCGGGGCACAAAAGCCCTCGTGGATCGATCGCATGTGAGCGTGGGACAAATGAAAGGACAGCGGGTCTCGTCCCCACCAGCCCCTCATCCCGTCCCTCCGGGAACTCTGTGCGTCCCAAGCGAAGAACGCACCAGAGGAAGACACCTCGGAGTTCTGAGCAGGCTCAATTCCGAGTTGGCGCTCGCTATCGCCGAGCCAAGACCAAGCTGATGGGCAAAGTTCTCCCTGGTCTTGGGCCGCAACTCCACGCCCCCCGCTGGGCTCCCACTCGGAGCTGGAGGTGGCAGCGCCTCCCCGGCCGAGACCCGGAAGATATTTGGAGACGAAAGACAGCGCGGGCCTAGACAACACCGAAAGCAAGCTGAGCCACGAGCTTTCCTGAGCGGCGAGGCCGACGGAAGAGGCACGCAGGCCGGCCGGGGTTGCCAGGCTTCGCCCGCCTGGCAGTCCGCCATCGCTACTGATACTTTTGAACATGTTTTGCCCTCCAAGTTAAAGTGACCTAATGCTTCAGTAGAATTTTAACACAAAAACACGAACACAATCCTAAAAAGTGGTCTGGTTCCAGAAGTTGGTAATGTGACAGCTGTGACGTCACACTGCTAGCTCGAGTCCACGGTTGACTTCACTTGCTAACTAAAAGTTTCCAAAATAGGAGCGTGTCCATCCTGGAAACATTTTAACTTACGCGGACCGGCGAGCAACCCAACAGCGGTGAGGGCAGGCGGGCGCTCGGGGAATTCGGACGGCAACGCGGCCGAGGTTGGCGGCGGCGTTTTGGCCGCTCGGCGGTCGCTGCTGCTTCGGCTTCGTTCTGCGCGACGATGCCCTCGCGGGGGGCGCACGATGAACACCGGGGACTTGGCAAGACCGCATGCAGGCCATGCTGCTCGTCTCCAGACGTCGAGGAGAGAGGACCGGGCCGGAAGCTCCTCCGGTCGGGTTAGCTTAGCTTATTTTAGCTCAGTTTAGCGGTTCGCCAACGGTAAAAAAAAAATCCTGCGAAAACGAAAGGAAAAAAAGATATTGAACGCCACAAAAATGTTTTCAGGTGTCGTCTATAAGTCCAAAATTCTTCTTTGAGGCATTAATGTTGATTTTGAGAGCAAAACTTTGGTCTCTAACCGCGTTATTCGTTTCTGATCGGCGACCACAAGATTTCATCAGAAAAGTCCAGGGAACGTCTGACAGTGACAGGCGAAAAAAAAGCAGGTGGAGGGGGGAGGCAGGGAGCGTCGCGATGTTACACGAGCCGAACACGCTGCTGTTTGTTACGTAAGAAAAAGACAAAATGTTCCTGACTTCTTTTTTTCATGTCCGCCAAACCTTCTCGGATTCAGAGGCTCACATTCAACTTCGTGTCCTTTTATTTCTATTGCATTTTGGGGCAAAGGTCCCCACGCTGTAATGAGGTACAGAGGTGGCTTAAGTACTCATACTCTGTACGTTACTTCAGATTTTTGTATCAAAAATTAAAGACTGGTAAAAGAAGTACTGGATCCCAATATCTTGTGTAAAAGTAAATTGGTGACACGGCACACACTTTGACTGTAGTGTATACCAAATCAATTAACTCATTCACTGCCAGACGTGCATAAATGTGTCCACTGCAGTGCCAGTTTTTTTGTCATTGTCACTTGAATTCCAGGACCCACAGAATATTGAGGTTTAGGACTACATAAACATTCAATGCGGCGTTAGAAAGCTTAGACTTTCTTCTTTCATCATAAAGAAAGAGTTAATTCCTTAAATTATATGGGTTTGTTGTTATATGATCTTGAAATGAGGGTGGCTGTCCAAAATACAATGCAACGCATACATACATATTGATTTATATAGTGCTTTAAAAACAGTTGAAGCTAAAGCTGGAACAAAGCGCTAACATGGAAAAAGGGAAACACTGCCAGAGGCCATGGCCGGCGCTTTATCGGCACCCAAGCATGAAAAAACAAAACCCGAACAAATTCAGGAATGCCGTTTGATAAAGTCATTTTTAATGAAGCAGGAATAAAGTAAAAACAAGAAGGTTCTTCATTTATAAGGACGGACAGGATGTGACGCCATCTAAGGCGTGCGGGATGTGACGTCATGTAAAGGCGGGCAGGATGTGACATGACAGGAAGTCCAAGAAAAACAAAATGATGCAAAAGGAAATAGAAAATGTGTTCGTATAGCGAATTGCCTTAACAGCGTTATACACTATTTTTTTCAATTCAATTTGTGAATGGCAGTGAATGGGTTAATTGAGAAATACACGTACAACCTTTTCTACAGCACGAAAGACTTTTTTTGACTGCCAAATGGCATTTAAAAGAAAAAAAAAACAATTCAAGAGAGCAAGCCATGTTCCTGTTTTTTAAATGCAATTTGAGGGTCTCAAAGTCTCCATTTTGTCTGAGTTGTGGTCTCAGCCAAATCGCCCTCTTTAAAAGTGCCATCTTGAGCATGTATTGTAGTGTACGAAGTTGATGAATAATGGAACTCGACAAGAGCTGCTTGCGTTGGCTCGTAAAGAAGAAAGAAAAAAACAAGTCAACTCATCAGCCTTCAGTTCAAGTTTATTTTCTAGTGCAAATCATACCAAGTGAAAGTTTCACATCAATGGAAATGCTTGTCGGATGTAAATGTCGAGTATGAAGTCACGGTATGCGTTTACATTCAGCTCAGTCTGTGACATCACTTCCTGGCACATAGCTTTTAATCCTTAAAACGGTCACATTTCACAGTCTCAGTTTGTTTGAAAAAAAAAAGGCAAAAAAATAATGCCGCCGACTCCGACGGCTATAAAAGTAGAAAAATCACATCTTTAAAGAGGAATGAAATAAAAAATTCAGTCACATGACACGGGTCTGATTGCCGTGACCACCACCTCCGTTTCCCACAATGCATCTTTGATCCCACAACAAATGCAGCAAAAAAGGCCAAGGAGGAGCTTCATCACTTGAGGCGTTGGCAATACAACTCGGAAGCCTACTGTGAAAGGACAACCGACACCACTTTTATGTTTCCTAACTGACATCAGAAAAACGTTTGATAGCATCTAAAATACCCAAAACGTATTTTTAGTCAAATGCAAAACACCAATAAAAATGACTACTTCAAATTGAACCCGGAAGTGGCCAGTTTTAGAAGGTCCCGCCCCCTTGTTCGTGGTGTCACGCCAAGACGTCTTGCCTTGCTCGAGAATCAAAACAATGGCTTCAGATTGGGAGAAGATGCTTTCTTGTGACTCATCCAGTTGTGAATATGATTCAAGTAGTTCTGAAGAGGAAAGCATACATGTTTGCAATCGATTAAAGGAGTCCTTCCGTATCAATTCAAGCCGTCAGGACAGAAATGTAGCACCCAAAAAATGCAGAAGATGGCGCCCAAGCTCCGTTGGAAATGGGCTGATTTGTCTGCTGGGAATTTGTGACAACTAGTATCAAATAGTAGTCTTGGTGCAACACACAACAATTCACCATCGCGTTGGTTATGTGTTTTCCTTCTAATTTCGCCATTAACACAGATCAACACGAAGTTTTCAGACCAAACAAAGTACCCAAAATGCATTGTGTGTCCTTTCTTGGTCAGGGGCGTTCCTTCCGTGACGTCAGGAATTGTCACCAACTCAAAAACAAGACTTCCGGAATATTCAGCGCGATTCTTAAAAGGTCAAATATAGCTATATGCGGTGGAATCGTTGTAAAATACGCTCAGTAGAAGTCATTTGAAGCCATTTTACAAATTATGGACAACTTGTCTGGAGGCGTCGGTTGTCCTTTGATGAGCATTCATTGCCTATGCTACCAGTGCGCTCATTTATCCAGTTCCAAAACCGTGCACCAGTTGACAAATGCATTTTACGTCAAATGACAAAAACAAACAAAAAAAAAATCTACTCATTAACATACAACACTTGACAAGCAGTATGAAGCAGTTGTCAACTAGAACAAGTTCTGCCTCACCTGTGACATATACAGTAGTAGTCATTGTACAACTGCATCCGTAACATTCTAATCATGCTCAGCAAGGTCATACAGTACAGTAGTGGAAGGTATTCGTGGACTAGTAATATTAGTCGACGAGCGCTTTGTGCACCTGAGTTAGCCACAATAGTCATGTCTACTATTGCCCTGAAATGCACTCTACAGTAGTCAAAAGCATTGGTGTGGACAAAAAAAGATGTCTGATTTGTACTCGTAGGGCTGGGTATCGATTCAGATTTCCAAATTCATATATCACTATTGTTTGATTTAAGATTCTGATCCCGATTTCACAGAGTTTGAGAACGGTGGGTGTGTCACGTGTGTGGGATGGGAAAATCGTCGCAACTTGGGGCAGCAAGAAAAGGTGTTAAAAGTATGTGGCCGAAATGCATAGTGCACAATCATCGCACTGCACCTTAAAGGACAACCGACACCATTTTTTTGTTTCCTAACTGACATCAGAAAAACGTTTTATAGCATCTAAAATACCCAAATCACGCAGGCTGATATTTTTAGTCAAATGAAAAACTGTGTCCCAAAACTACTTCAAAATGACCTCGGAGATGGCGAGTTTGAGAAGGTCCCGCCCCCTTGTTCGGGACGTCACGCCAGGATACTCCTTCACAAACTGCCTTGCTCCAGAATCAAAACAATGGAGAGTTCAGATTGGGAGAAGATGCTTTCTTGTTACTCATCCAGTGATGAATATGATTCAAATACTTCTGAAGTGGAAAACATCAATGTTTGCAATCGATTAAAGGAGTCCTTCCGTATCAATGCGAGCCGTCAGGACTCAATGTAGCATCCATAAAATGGACAAGATGGCGCCCAAGCTCTGTTGGAAATGGGCTGATTTGTCCGCTGGGAATTTGTGTCAACTAGTATCAAATAGTAGTCTTGGTGCAACACACAACGATTCACCATGGCGTTATTTATGTGTTTTCCTTCTAATTTCGCAATCAACACGTTTTCAGACCAAACAAAGTACCCAAAATGCATTGTGTGTCGCTTTCTCAGTCAAGGGGCGTTCCTTTAGTGACGTCACGTACGGACTCGTCACCAACTCAACAAGACTTCCTGAATATTCAGTGCAAGTCTTAAAAGGTCAAATATGCGGTGGAATCTTTTTAAAAAATACGCTCAGTAGAAGTCATTTGAAGTGATTTTACAAATTATGGACACAACTTGTCCGAGGGCGTCGGTTGTCCTTTAATCCTTCTTCCAATATACCCGAGTCGTTTCTACTAGTGCAATCATGTGTTATGCAGTAGTGGGAAAACATCACCCTTGTTACTAGGCTTGTGTGGGCTATCCTTCTACTCGTCCTCGGTAATTTGACTAGTGCACATGAGATGTTCTACTACTGCACCATGGCGATTCTACTAGCACCTCCTTGTCACTTCTAGTCATGTTCCTTTGTTCCGTTAGTGGATCCTTGTTGGGCTACTAGTGCACCTGGTTCACGTTAGACCACGTCACTCTATACGATTGTGCAGGAAAGCCAAACACTAGTGAAAGGCAACGGAGCGTTCTCGTTGGAAGACAACGCAGCTCACGAGTAGAATATGCTGCAAGTGCCAAACTCAACACAATATGTCCGCCATCATTCCATAGCGGAGGAAGTGTTCCAACAAACGCGGTCCACTTAATGCGTAGCGTCGGCGCGGGGGGGCGCCAACCGGTGCCAGTCGACCCAACGCTGACCGGGGACGAGCGTCCCGAGCGGGATGAAAGCTTCACCCAACAGTGTGTTGTCCCAGAAGGCGCCGTCGGCCAGCACGCGCACGTGCACCAGGCGTTGCTGTAGGTCGCCACGCGGGATGCGCTCGTATACCAGCTGCGACGCAAAAAATGGCGATCAATATGAATTAACGGTAACATGAAAGCACTCCCACAATAGGAACAGGTAGATATAGAGACATGGAGAGGTTGATGGGAGGTGTACTACTTGGATATTTGTCATTTTAATGAGTAGTGAGAATCGACATGCAGTACCACCATTAACCAGCAGGGTCAAGGCATTTTAATTTAGCTTTGGCTATTCTGCATCCCCCTAAAATCACACCCCCTTCATCCAATCATCTATCCAACCATATTTATTTATTTGTTTATGTTTGTATTTATTTATGTATTTATTATGTATTTATGTATGCATTTATGTATTTATTTGACTAATTAATTAATTACAATGTTTATTGGTGTATTTATTTGTGCTTATTTGTTATTTGTGTGTTTATTTATCTGAGTAACTAGTGTTTATTTATTTATGTGTTTGTTTTTATTTATTTAACAGGCTAATTAGTTACATAATTAATTAAAACATTTTAAATATGTTTTTGTGTTTATTTGTTTGTTTTTATTTATTTAGCTGACTAATTAATTAAGTAATTAAATATTTATTTTTATTTATTTATTTATTTGTTTAGTTATTTGCATGTATTTATCTAGCCATTTTGTGTTCATTCATGTATTTGTTTTTATTTATTTATTTATTTATTTGACTGACTAATTAATTACAAGTAATTAATTACAAATATTTATTTATTTATTGTTATTAACCAACTAATTAATTAAGTTATTAATGACAATATTTATTTTTATATATATTTTGTGTTTATTTAGTTATTTGCGCATTTATGTATCTAGCTATCAAGTGTTTGTTTATTTATGTATTTATGGATGTGTTTGTTTGTGATGATTCAGATGTTGGTAAATGTACCATCTCGTTGTATGTTGGGTTGCAGGTACGTCGGGCCGCCTTGGTCTTCCTCTTGCTAGTCTTTTGCGGGTCGGGCAGGAGGTACAGTTTCACGTACGGGTCTGGGTCAGTACCATCCTGAAGTGGCTGCTGCTGGCACACACGCACACACACACACACAAAATCACATGGGTACACTACTCCCGCGCCTCTCAAGAATGCAAAGCCGCAAGACGACACACTGACCAGCCCTCGGATGTGCATGACCATGATGAAGAGTTTGTCGTTGCGGTAGCAGATTGACAGTTTGACCTCGCCCAGTTGTTTGCCTGAAGCCGAAGTCCATGTCATTTCTGTGTGTAAACAAACAAACAAACAAACAAACAAACAAACAAACAAGCAAGCACACACACACACACACACACACACACACACACACACACACACACACACACACACACACACACACACACACACACACACACACACACACACACACACACACACACACACACACACACACACACACACGTCAGAGATGTTCGATCGAACACTGTGGACAAAGGCTCGAACACAGAAAGGTTGTCTTTTACTGCCGGCAGGAGATGTAGCCATTCATGACAGACGGCTAAATTCTTCAGCTCTCTGCCAAGTTATTTATTTATTTATTGTTGGAGCAAACACACACTTGTTTATGTGTGTTTTTTTTAATATTTTTTGTATAGTTGACATGCACACCTGTTCTGCTGCTGCTTGGTCGTGGCCGCTCGTCTCTGGGTAGAGGGTGGAAGAACGTGTACACCAAATCACACTGCAAATACACATTCACACACACACACACACACGCATAAACAAGCAGAATATGATAGTACAGCGAGACCTCAACTTACGAACTTAATTGGTTCCCAGACATAGTGTGTAAGGCGAAAAGTGTGTATCTCAAAAAAAAAATTCCCATAGGAAACCATTAAAATGGGAATAATCCGTTCCCGGGTTTCCATAAAATATACTTTTCAACTAAATAAGCCTTAAAACTACGCACAACATACCTTATTCTATGTATAATAAATGTGCAATTGTATTGTAATGAAAGAAATACACTGTATTGTATCATAAAGTCACTTTATTTGCATTTGTGATGGTCATTGACGGCTTGATGGAATGGCGTTGGAGGTCGAAGGTTAAACGGAATTGCTGTTTGGAAAGAGCGGCGCATTACATGAGGACTGTAATTATAAACTGTGCTGTAAAATAAAGTTTTATTGACCTTTTTGATGGTCGTTGATGGCTTATGGAAGGAGAGTCACCTTCCATAAGGACTGTTGGTAACTTAACCTCTGGTGCTGTTCGGTCGTGTGCTTCCGCCGAAGATCACTTCGCCAACCGTGGTGGGTGTGTATTATGAAAATAGTGCTTATTATAAGGTTTCATTTTCAGAAATTTGAAGTTTGTAAGATGAAAAGTTTGTAAGATAAGGTGTTTGTAAGCTGAGGTCTCACTGCATGTGTGTTCGTGTGCATGCTCTTAGTGGAAAGACCTGATATCGCACAGCTGACCCACCCAGACTTTGTGTGCATATCTCTGTGTGTGTGTCTGAGTGTGCAATCCTGATATGACTGAGCATTTCTAAGAAATGCTCTGTGTGTGTGTGTGTGTGTGTGTGTGTGTGTGTGTGAGTTCGGTGAAATGGAAACAGAATGTTCCAACACGGAGGTCAAGTTGTTGTAGGCATATGCTAACATCCCTGATGCTAAATCTAACATTTACACACCTGAAAATATATGCTGTAAAAATGTGCAACATTTGGAGTAACTATCATTTAGAATGCTAACGCTTTGTTAGCATTCTATTGTGCAATTAACTCATTCACAAATTTATTTGGGAATTGAAAATATGACGTAGAGCGGCATTCCCAAATTTGTTTGGGTTTTGTTTGCTATCTGGCAATGTTTTTTCCCTACCACAAGGGGCAGCATTTCCCTTTTATTCCCATGTTAGCGCTGGAACAAAGCGTTCCAACTTCAGCTGTTGTTAAAGCGCTGTATTGCATTCTGTTTTGGACAGCCGCCCTCATTTTAAACTCATATAACTCCAAACTCATAATTTAAGAATCAACTCTTTCTTTCTGATGAAAGAAGAGAGTCTAAGGTTTCTTACACTGCATTGAATGTTTACGTAGTCCTAAAATGCAATATTTTGTTGGTCCTGGAATTCGAATGACAATGTCAAAAACACTGACGTGGAAACATTTTAGCACGTTTGGCAGTGAATGAGTTAACATTTTTAATGAAGCGCCGCCTCTTGGTGGACACACAGGTTACACCTTCAAACCAAATGGTCACTTTAATTTCTTTCTGCCCCTTTCCAATTGTCCCAAATGACCCCTGCGCTCAAACTGACCTGCGCAACATCCCGCGTGGCGTGAACCAGGTGCCACACGTAACCATTCAGCTCGTCTTTGCGACGCTCCGCCGTCGCCTCGCTACGAGAACGGCCAATCGCCAAGCGGCTGGGGAAGCTGGGAGCGGGATTAAAAACATTTTTTCATCACGCGTGTGTACGTGTGTGTTTGTTTGTATGACTAGTCTTATGAGGACCGCGGACATTTTATACCATACGAGTGAGGACATTTTTGACAAGTGAGGACCTTTTCGCCGGTCCTCACAAGTTTTTCATTCTAGAGGCTTCTAGAGGGTCTCTATATGAATCTGTTAAAGTTTCAGAGAGGTCCTCACAAATTCACCCAAAATGATTTTGTTGGTGTGTATTTTCATTTCACTTGGATACACACACTTTTGACTCACTGTGTGTTTATGTTTGTGTGTGCGTGGTAAATGAGAAGAAAAAGTTCATAGATACTACAAAAAGTAAAACGATATTTTAACCAAATTCACCACAGCGGTGAGGACTTTGAATGTACCCATTCAGAAACCTCACTCCTGCTTTATTTCAGTTTCAAGTCCACTTTTTATTTCTTTGTTTTTATAGAAGTGGAAGTGGGAAATGGGGTGACAATTAGTGTTCAAATGTTACACTAGTTCTTCTCTAAACTTATCAGCAACGGTGGTCCTCACTCCTTATCTGGAGATATCCGGACCTCACAAAACAATTGAAACAGGAATATGTGTGTGTGTGTGTGTGTGTGCGCACCTGGGAAGCTTCGAGGAGGGAAACATGAGCCTGAGTTTGCTATGAAGTTCCTGAAACTCCTCAAAGGTCCTCTGCACCAACTGCGCCTCCTGCTGGCCGTCACGCTCGACCTTCACTACGTAAGTCTAAAACAGACAGCGGCGCAGGGTCACCGCAGAGATCGGCGGGCGTATCGGGCGACAAGAAGGAGCGCCACTAACGTGAGCTTTTCCCCCAGAGGTGGAGCGCGCATGAGCGCACACGTAGAGGCTTCGGATGACGCCGTCGCTCTTGGCCGAGTGCACGCGAGGGGCGAAGGAGAGCGACGGGGCGTCCTCGCCGCACGCGAATTTCATCTGCGCCAAATTGTGGATGAAGAAATTCAGTTTGGTCGCCACGCTGCCCAGACTCGACTCGATCAACCTAACACACACAAACATTCATGCATTGATATGCATATTCTGTGTTTGTTTATAATGTTTGCAATTTATGTTGCGATATTTTGATAGAGATTAGACAGAATAAGAAGTGATCATATTTAAAAGTTTCATGCTGTTGTATGCTTAGTCAACACTTGTGACTCAATACACAATTGTAGCATGGACAACCTGGGGTCAATCAGGTCAACAGACAGCAAGTTAAACGGTCAGCTTCATAGGAGTCATTTAGGAATTCAAACTCCTTATCACAAGAAGAGGACATTAGCCAGGTTACAAACTTATCAGTTCATGGGAAACAATGTTTTATTGCTGACAGCTGTTGGTGCTCAGAACTTCCAGCGGTGTGGTATTAGAATCAAGAAAACTATGTTTTACTAATGTATCACTTTAATTTGCATGTACTCTCAATAAATAGCTTGGCAGAGGGCCGCGGAATTCAGACGTATGTCATGGGTGACTGTGTTTCCTGACGGCAGTGGTCTCTGTCCACAGTGTCCGACTGTCATATCTCTGACATATTTATTTATGTGCATATTATTTGTTTGTTATTTAGTTTTTTGTTTTGTTTTTTTGACTTCAAGATGTCGCCGCATGAGTGACTGCCTTTCCAGCAGCTCCTGTATTTTGTTTTTCTACTTCTTTCTTTCCTTTCCTCTGCCTTTCATAACTTTTCTGCTGTGTTACTTCCGGGTAGAGTGAACGCTGGAGCGAATGGCTGCCGTTGCTCACCCACAGAAAAAAAAATCTGTGACTGTAAAGTGTCCCTGAGAGTTTTGAAAGCCGCTTAGAAATGAAATGTATTAATATTATTATTATTATTAATATGTATGTAATGCGTGGTATTTTGGACAAGCTCATAAAACTCCAGAACCATATCATTTAGGAATTAACTCTTTTTTTCTAATGAAAGAAGAGAGCGTAGGCTTACAAGCGCTGTATTGAATGTTTATGCAGTTCTAAAACTCAATATTGACAATGACAAAAACCCTGGCACTGTGGAGTGAATGCATTTTTTGCACATCGTCCGGCGGTGAATGAGTTAATTTTCCGTGCTGTACTCTTAGCGAGCAAAATAACTTTTCAGAAGTCAATGCTCCTTTTTTTGTGGGCACACCTGGTGAAGTACATGGTGGCGTCGGCCTCCGATTCGTGAGGTCTGAGAGCGTCGTAGACGTACTTGAGATCATCAATGTCCGACAGTTCGGGAATTCCACACGACAGCATCTAAAAGACAAAAAATATGTATTACTATACTTGTCCATTTTCCATTTTCTTGTACATATACATCCAAGTACGCACCAGGCCAAGAAGGTTGAGGAAAAGGTGCGCGTGCTTCCTGATGAGGTTGTAGGCCTCACAGCAAAGATCCACAAAGTCATGGAAGCGGCTGGACGGTTTGTCGCCGCCATTGATGACGTACGCCATGTCGGACGTAAAGACAAAGGGGGCGCGGTCACTGTGGCCACACACGCACGCACGCACGCACGCACGCACGCACGCACGCACGCACGCACGCACGCACGCACGCACACACACACACACACACACACACACACACACACACACACACACACACACACACACACACACACACACACACACACACACACACACACACACACACACACACACACACACACACACACACACACACACACACACACACACACACACACACACACACACACAAAATCCTGTTTGAATGCCACCTCCAAATTGTCCAGCGCGTTTGAACTCACCGCTTGATGTTGCCGAACATCTGCGCGTGTCCCAAGAACTTTCCAAAGTCGATGTGGAACATGTGGCCGCTTGTCTTCAGCATAATGTTGTCGTTGTGCCGGTCGCAGATTCCCAGCACGTACGTGGCCACGCAGCAGCCCGCGCACGAATAAATAAAGTTCTCCACCGCCTGCCCGCACCAAACAGCACATCGCAAACATTCATTTCCTGAACGCTAGCTGCCTAACTATTTGCTATCTAGCTATCTAGCTATCTATTTGCTATCTAGCTAGCTAACTAACTGGCTATCTAGCTACCTAGCTGGCTATCTATTTGCATTCCATTTGCTATCTAGGTAGTTAGCTATC
This sequence comes from Hippocampus bargibanti, assembly GCF_051943395.1. Lineage (NCBI taxonomy): Eukaryota > Metazoa > Chordata > Actinopteri > Syngnathiformes > Syngnathidae > Hippocampus > Hippocampus bargibanti. The sequence continues at coordinate 1,515,394 of NC_142745.1, read as the reverse complement.
TATTTGCTAACTATTATCTAGCTACCGAGCTGGGTATCCTGTTGCTATCTATTAGCTAGTTACCTAGCTGGCAATATCTTTACTATCTATTAGCTAGCTGCCTAGCTGGCAATATATTGGCTATCTATTAGCTAGCTGGCAATATATTTGCTATCTATTAGCTAGCTGCATAGCTGGCTATTTAATAATACATTTCATTTATAAGCGCCTTTCAAAACTCTCAAGGACACTTTAATATATTTGCTGCCTAGCTAGCTAGCTGTGTAGCTGGCTGTGTACGCTGGCGCGAATAACTGCCAAGGCTCACCCGCACAAAAAAAAATTACCTGACTGTAAAGTGTCCTTGAGAGTTTTGAAAGGCGCGTATAAATGAAATGTATTATTATTATTATTATTATTATTATTATTATTATTATCTATTAGCTAGCTACCTAGCTGGCTATTCTTTTGCTATCTATTAGCTATCTGTCTAGCTAGCCAGCTATGTAGCTGGCTATTCATTAGCTATATGGCTATCTAGATAGTTAGCTAACAGTCTAGCTGGCTATTTATTAGCTATCTGTTAGCTAGCTGGCTAGCTTTCTATCTATTTGAGTTTCTTCCAGGTTTCAGTGAACGCTGGCGCATGTGGCTGCCGCTTCTCACCCGCAGAAAAACCGATCCCGTGACTGTAAAGTGACCTTGAGACTTTTGAAATGCGCTTAGAAATGAAATGAAACTCCAAGCAAGTGTTTTTCTTGAAAAAAAAAGGCTCATAACTGGAGACACGTGACCTTGTCGTACTGCTCATCAGCAGGGTTGTGCTTCTGCAACCAGTCGGCGAGCGGTCGGTCTTTGAAGGACCCCGTCACGCCGTGCTCCACCTGGATCTTGCGTAGCGTGTCGGCCTGCGGGATCATCTCCACCATGCCTGAAGGCCAAGACGCACGGCCATCAGTCGGCTTCGCACATGGCAACCCGACCCCTAGGTGGCGACAACCCCCTTCTCACCTCGCCCTCGCCCCGTGGAGAAACACTTGAAGATGACCATCCTCATGTCCAGACCCTCCTGAAGCCAGATCTTGTTCATGATCCGGATCACCTGCAGCGTCAGCATGTCCTGACGCAGGTCGTCGCCTGACTGGAAAAGTCGCGGGAAAAAAAAAAGCTCTTCGTGGATGAAGATCAAAGTCACCACAAGGGGAGGAAACAGAACCGTCGTGTGACCTTGAAGATGACGCTGACATTATCACCCAGCGAGTCGACGTTGCGGAAGGACAGCTTGAGCGGGACGGCGTTGGAGTTGAAGAAGGAGCAGGCCTGACCCGAGAGGGAGCGCTTGGTGACATTAGGAAAAAAAAAACAAAACAAAACAAGCGCACCGGGGCCGCTTGACTCACCGGGATATCGATCCCTCGCACCAGGAGCGCCGGGTTCAGAGGAAGTCTGCATGTGCTGTTGACCGAGAAGAAGCGCTTCATCTCCTCCAGACCTTCTCGCAGCACCGTCTGATGCACGCAGACAAACGCAAATATGACAATGACAAGGACAATTTGAAATTCCGATTTGGACTATAGGGCAATCAGGCCAGTCGTCAGTCAGGACAATAGAAGCAATCAGTGGAGCCGCAGGGAGTAGTCCTCTGCTCCCCCCAACCTGAGACCAGGGACCTATCATAGCAGAGTCCGGCACCGCCACATCTGGACAGGAGGGTTATATATATATAGGGACGAAACTACCAGTAAGATTTTAGTTTGCTGACGAAGCTTCTCGGATAAGAAGCGAAACGTCCGCCATTTTGAAAGAAGTACAGATGACGGCTGAAGAAACCTTTTCATCGATGGACCACTCCTGTGCGACTGAGAGCTTACACAGACGTGGACTTTGGAAGGTTTATGGAATTTCACAAATTTGATTTGCTTTCGCGGACCGAATAAAATGATGTGGCGGGCCAGATTTGGCCCCCGGGCCTTGACTTTGACACCCAGTTACCCTAGTGAGTGCCTTGAGGCCAGCAGTCGCCAATCTGACCTGTCTGGCTGTAGGCGCGGCGTCTCTGACGCTCTGGGCCACCTTGGCCAAGATGGACACCATCCAGCACTGACGGTCAAGCTGCTCTCGGAGGCCGCTGCCCACGCAGCACAGCAGGGCGGCCAGCAGGTGCTGATAGCGAGCGCGGAATTGGCTGTCCTGCAGGTTGTCCTTCAGCAGCCTGGTAGAAAGAACCCGGGGGGGCGGGACAAAGGGGTTAAAAAAAAAAAATAGCCATTTTGTAGGTGAAAGTGAGAAAAATCACCAGAAGAGGTAGTGAGCGACGCTCAGGTCTCCGATGGCGCGCCGCAACAGGAAGCGGACTAGCGAGCTATCCAGGTAGCACTCGTACTTCACCGCCTTAACAAAAATAACAACAGAAAAACAACATGCATCAAAAGAGTCTATTTCTAATCAGATCAATTGGAAAAAAATAGATTGAAAGAATATAGATACAATAAAAAAAATATATATATATATATATATATATATATATATATTATAACTGATAAAAATGACAAGGGTAAAAAACAAAGTCCAAACATTTATATTAAAATATTGCATAATTCAAAAATCAAAAGAAGTTCAAAAGATACTAAAATATAATTTCAAGAAAATAAACAAACAAATAAATAAATACACATAATAATAATAATCATCATCATCATCATCATCTCACATTGAAATGAACAGAAATGCAATTCTTCACTGCCATTCACTAATTTATTCGGGAATTGAAAATATGACATTGAGCGCCATTGCCGAATTTGTTCAGGTTTTGCTTTTTTTTTTTTCATGCTTGGGTACCGATGAAGCGCTGGTCAGACCTCTGTCAATGTTTTTCCATTCCATGAGGGGGCAGAATTTGCTTTTTGTCCATGTTAACGCTTTCTTCCAGCTTCAGCTGTTGTTCATGCGCTATATAATAATAATAATAATAATGATAATAATAATAACAATAATATTGTAAGCGCCTTTCAAAACTCTCAAGGATACTTTACATGAATGCAAGTAAAAAAAGATGTGAAAACAACATCAAACGATTTACATAAAAACAAAATTTGCATAATTCAAACTTAATTTCAATAAAAATCTAAATAATTTACAAATATAAAATAACATTTTAAGAAAATAAAAGAAATATATCTATACAATAATTAAAGTCAAACAGAATATAAGTACATTGGAAAAAGTCACATAATAATAAATATGAATACATGAAATGGACACAGAGATAAAATAAATAAATAAATATGTAAATAAATAAATAAACAAGCAAATTGAGTAATTAATTAATTAATTAATTAATTCCGTATTTGCCGGTTTATCTGTCTATTCAAACTTTTTCCAAACTATAAGGCACCTTCAATGACTGAAAACAGTTTTCCAAATACAATCTAAAATATAAATAGGTCAAAGTTTTCCAAATACAGGTCACATCCAACTTACGACCGAGTTCACTTCCGACCAAACGGTCGTAAGTCAAAATGGTCGTAATGGTCAATAAATATTACATCACATATAAGGCGACGGATCATCTTTTGAAGGAAATCAAGGCTTTTGGATGTGTCTTATACACCAGAAAATACGGGAAATAAAATGAATAAATAAACAAATAAAACCTTTCCTGAAAATCAAAATAAAGCAATCAATCAAAGCAAGTCGTTGCGAGGCCGTACCTGCACAAGCTGAGGCAGGAAGTCGATGAGCTCGGCCTCGGAAATGGCGTCCATCCACTGGACGGCCGTCCTACGTAGCTCCTGATCCGGGAACCTGAAATCGTCATCATCATCATCGTCGTCGTCATCATCATCATCATCGGACATTTGAAAGAAGTACAGATGACGGCTGAAGAAACCTTTTCATCGATGGACCACTCCTGTGCGACTGAGAGCTTACACAGACGTGGACTTTGGAAGGTTTATGGAATTTCACAAATTTGATTTGCTTTCGCGGACCGAATAAAATGATGTGGCGGGCCAGATTTGGCCCCCGGGCCTTGACTTTGACACCCAGTTACCCTAGTGAGTGCCTTGAGGCCAGCAGTCGCCAATCTGACCTGTCTGGCTGTAGGCGCGGCGTCTCTGACGCTCTGGGCCACCTTGGCCAAGATGGACACCATCCAGCACTGACGGTCAAGCTGCTCTCGGAGGCCGCTGCCCACGCAGCACAGCAGGGCGGCCAGCAGGTGCTGATAGCGAGCGCGGAATTGGCTGTCCTGCAGGTTGTCCTTCAGCAGCCTGGTAGAAAGAACCCGGGGGGGCGGGACAAAGGGGTTAAAAAAAATAGCCATTTTGTAGGTGAAAGTGAGAAAAATCACCAGAAGAGGTAGTGAGCGACGCTCAGGTCTCCGATGGCGCGCCGCAACAGGAAGCGGACTAGCGAGCTATCCAGGTAGCACTCGTACTTCACCGCCTTAACAAAAATAACAACAGAAAAACAACATGCATCAAAAGAGTCTATTTCTAATCAGATCAATTGGAAAAAAATAGATTGAAAGAATATAGATACAATAAAAAAAATATATATATATATATATATATATATATATATATATATAACTGATAAAAATGACAAGGGTAAAAAACAAAGTCCAAACATTTATATTAAAATATTGCATAATTCAAAAATCAAAAGAAGTTCAAAAGATACTAAAATATAATTTCAAGAAAATAAACAAACAAATAAATAAATACACATAATAATAATAATCATCATCATCATCATCATCTCACATTGAAATGAACAGAAATGCAATTCTTCACTGCCATTCACTAATTTATTCGGGAATTGAAAATATGACATTGAGCGCCATTGCCGAATTTGTTCAGGTTTTGCTTTTTTTTTTTTCATGCTTGGGTACCGATGAAGCGCTGGTCAGACCTCTGTCAATGTTTTTCCATTCCATGAGGGGGCAGAATTTGCTTTTTGTCCATGTTAACGCTTTCTTCCAGCTTCAGCTGTTGTTCATGCGCTATATAATAATAATAATAATAATGATAATAATAATAACAATAATATTGTAAGCGCCTTTCAAAACTCTCAAGGATACTTTACATGAATGCAAGTAAAAAAAGATGTGAAAACAACATCAAACGATTTACATAAAAACAAAATTTGCATAATTCAAACTTAATTTCAATAAAAATCTAAATAATTTACAAATATAAAATAACATTTTAAGAAAATAAAAGAAATATATCTATACAATAATTAAAGTCAAACAGAATATAAGTACATTGGAAAAAGTCACATAATAATAAATATGAATACATGAAATGGACACAGAGATAAAATAAATAAATAAATATGTAAATAAATAAATAAACAAGCAAATTGAGTAATTAATTAATTAATTAATTAATTCCGTATTTGCCGGTTTATCTGTCTATTCAAACTTTTTCCAAACTATAAGGCACCTTCAATGACTGAAAACAGTTTTCCAAATACAATCTAAAATATAAATAGGTCAAAGTTTTCCAAATACAGGTCACATCCAACTTACGACCGAGTTCACTTCCGACCAAACGGTCGTAAGTCAAAATGGTCGTAATGGTCAATAAATATTACATCACATATAAGGCGACGGATCATCTTTTGAAGGAAATCAAGGCTTTTGGATGTGTCTTATACACCAGAAAATACGGGAAATAAAATGAATAAATAAACAAATAAATAAACATTTCCTGAAAATCAAAATAAAGCAATCAATCAAAGCAAGTCGTTGCGAGGCCGTACCTGCACAAGCTGAGGCAGGAAGTCGATGAGCTCGGCCTCGGAAATGGCGTCCATCCACTGGACGGCCGTCCTACGTAGCTCCTGATCCGGGAACCTGAAATCGTCATCATCATCATCATCGTCGTCGTCATCATCATCATCGGACATCGCCGCGATACCTGCCAGTCCGATACTCACGAGGCGTGCAGCAGGCCCAGCGCATCCAGGTGGCCCGGGCAGGCCCACTGGTCCAACAGGGCGTAGATATCAGGCAGGCAGGCCCACTGCCAGCAGGGGGCGCTGGCCAGTACTAGGGGAAGTGCGCCGCTTTCCGCTTGGCAGAAGGCCCTTTTCTCCCACACTGCTCGCTTGTCCTCCGCCGTCAGCCTGAAATTGGATTGGATTCGCCTTTATTAGTGTCGCAGTGGACAAAATTTACATTTTGTCCACAGCTATTAGCTGTGTGTGTGTGTGTTTGTATGACTAGTCTTGTGAGGACCACAAACATTTTATACCATCCGTCGTGAGGACATTTTTGACAAGTGAGGACCTTTTGGCCGCTCCCCACAAGTTTTTCATTCTAAATTCTTCTGGAGTGTCTATTTATGCGTCTGTTAAAGTTTCAGAGAGGTCCTCACAAATTCACCCAAAATGATTTTTTTTAGTGTGTATTTTCATTTCACTTGGATACACACACTTTTTACTCACTGTGTGCGTGTTTATGTTTGTGTGTGTGTTCGTGTTTAATGAGAGGAAAAAGTTTATACCATAAAAAGTAAAACGATATTTTAACCAAATTCACCACAGGGGTGAGGACTTTGAATGTAGCCATTCAGAAACTTCACTCCTGCTGTTATTTCAGTTTCAAGTCCACTTTTCATGTCTTTGTTTTTAAAGAAAGTGACGTGGGAAAAGGCCTGACATTTAGTGTTCAAATGCAACACTAGTTCTTCTCGAAACTTATCAGCAACGATGGTCCTCACTTCTTATCTGGAGTTATCCGGACCTCACACAACCATAGAAACAGCAGCAAAGTGATGAAAGTAAGACGAAAGGAAAGGAAGAAGTAGAAAAACAAAATACAGGAACTGCTGTAAAGGAAGCCAAATGCAAAAGTGCGTGCCTATGTGTGTGTCTGGGGGGTCTTCTCATATCTTACCAGAAGAAGGCTTTCTTGTGAAGGATGTCCCGCAGCGCCACCTGGCTGCCGGCGTCAAGCCTGGAGAATTCGTATTGAGGGCAAAAGTCGGCGGCGGGCGGCGTGCTGAAGCGAACGTCAAATGGCGAGGACGGGAAGTCCACCTGCAAGCCAGAGCGTGTGAGAAGCACGCGGAGGGCGACGCGGCCTCCCCCCGCCGCTCCCACCTGGAGGATGACGCTATCCGGCTGGCTGAAATTCGGCGAGCCCGACCGGGCGTTGACGCTCCTCCCCGCCATGGAAGGCCAAAGGCCCAGCAACTTCCTGCCGCGCGTCAGCACGCTACACACGCCGTAGAAAATTAACACGACAGACAAGCTAACACGGGAGTCGGAGCGACGTCACGTCACGTCACGTCACGTCACGTCACGTCCACTCACTGCCTGAAGTCAAATAGCGGCACGGTGACCCAACCCAGAGCCTCGGCGATGCGCCTCTGCCTGCTTTTCTCATCGGCGCCAGCGGGTGGCGGCAGGGAGCTGGCGTACAGCGTCACTGTTAGCTGCGTCTCCCGCGGAAGCTCGCTGATCTGCACCGGGAAAGACACTCTGCGTGCGGATGACAGACAATGAGGGGGTTTGACAAGCAATCCAATGACAGGTGAGAAGAAAAACAGACGTGACGGCTGAGGGATAACGGATTGAATTCAAACTACTTTTGTTTAAATTCAAAGCCATCCAGAACCTTGCCCCACCCCCTTCTGTCTGACCTGTTTCAAATCTCCATTCGCTCTCGTTCACTCACATCCTCATCCTCCCCTCACCTGTATGTGCCTTCTGCCCTTCTCACCACGATGGGGTGCAGAGCTTTCAGCCGCTCTGCTCCTAAACTCTGGAATTCACTTCGGCCAAATATCCGTAATATTGACTCCCTTCCTTCCTACTTTCAAATCAAAATCCTCAAAATCCATCTGTTTAAAATTGCATTCACGGTCTAGTTTTATCAGCTATTTTATTATTTTACTTATGGTTTTATTATTGTGTGCTTTGTTATTATTGTAAAGTGTCCGTGGGTGTTCTGAAAGCCGCTTGAAAGTGAATGTATTATTATTATTATTATTATTATTATTATGATTACGATGATTACGATGACAATTACGATGATGATGATTATTATGATTATGATTATTATGTTTGTTAAAGTCATTATAAGTGCCTTGCATGCTGGGTCTGAGAGGACAGTAATTTCATCTGTGCTGTATGTACTGCATATTAGCATATTTGACAAGAAATCTGACTTTGACTTGACTTTATCATGATTATTATTATTATTATAACGTGGCAACGGCAGGAAGGAGGCTGCATAATAATAATAATGATAATAATAATACATTTAATTTCTAAGCGCCTTTCAAAACTCTCAAGGACACTTTACAGTCATAGGGTTTTTTTTGTGAGGGTGAGCAGCGGCAGCCATTCGTATACACTTACCTCTGGTCCCACACCACCAGGTGGAAAAGGTATTTGCTGACCGACTGTTTGCTGGTATGCTGGGGTGCGCAAAGCTCCGCCCCTCCGTGACTCAGCGCGCACGACAGGAAGAAGCCCTCGTAGCTGGAACACGTACACACAAAGACGACAGAGGTCAAAGGTCAGCCCGGATACCCGGCCAGCCATTTTTTTTTGGTCATGCTAAAACTGATGAGTGCGTGACCACAGTTGGGCGGAGCTTGGGCAACATGTAGAAGACTTTTGCAATTCTCTGGGTTGATGTTTCAAGATGGCGTCTGTTTTTTTAAATCATAATAATAATAATGCATTTCATTTCTAAGCGCTTGTCACTTTACAGTCACAAAATCATTTTGTTCTGCGGGTGAGCAGCGGCAGCCACATGCGCCAGCGTTCACTCAACCCGGAAGTAACTCAAATAGATAGAACGCTAGCTAGCTAGCTAACAGATAGCTAATAGATAGCCAGATAGACAGTTAGCCAACTAATTGATAGCCATATAGCCAATAAATAGCCAGCTACATAGCTAGCTAGCTAGACAGATAGCAAATAGATAGAAAATGGATAAATAGCCAGCTACATAGCTAGCAAGCTAGATAGATCGCAACAACTTAGTGTTTGTCTGAATAAAGACAAAAGTTGCGCAAGAGCGATGGCGCGTTGTGTCAAAGGGGGACGTTACCTGGCGGCCCAGGTGACGGGCACTCGGTGGGCGGCGTATACGTTGAAGGACAGCACAGCGGCGGCGTGTCCCGCCTCTTGGACGGGGGCGGCGCCCAAGTGGCTGTGCGGCGCCGTGTGGAAGTTGGCATTGAAGGTGGCGCAGTATAAATCGACCAGGTCCAAAATGGCCGCCGTCAGCTTCTCCACGACCTTTTCTGCGAGACGGCGAGCGAAGGAGACGAGACACGCATGAGGACGAGTGGCGAGATGGACGTGCGGACGGGACGGATGGGTGTGAGTTTACCTCGGTTCTCCCGCATGGACAGCACGGAGGCATCCTGGAGGGGACGGAAGGGAAAGGACACAGCCATTCAGACGGTGTCTTTTAACTCGAATTTATTCAGGAATTGAAAAGCGTGACTTTGAGCGCCATTGTCAAATTTGTTCAGGTTTTGGTGTGTCTTGTGGGGGTGCTGATAAAGCGCTGGTAAGACCTCTGGCAATGTTTGTTTTTTTTTCCCTCCCAGAAGGGAGCAGCAGTGAATGAGTTAATACGGTGTGCCATACGGTCGTGAAAATTCTAATTTTAAAGTCCGAAATTGAAACCATAAACCTGTCTTTGAAACCCGAAACACAATGTGAAGCCTCAGTTTGAAGAGCAAATTTACAAGCTTCAAAGGACAAGCGACACCATTTTTTTGTTTCCTAACTTACATCAGAAAAACGTTTGATAGCATCTAAAATAATAAGAATAATTTTTATTGTAAAGTGTCCTTGGGTGTTTTGAAAGGCGCTTGAAATAAAATGTATTATTTTTAAAATAGCCAAAACACACAGGATATTTTTTGTCAAATGCAAAACACCAATAAAAATGACTTCAAGTGTCCCAAAACTAGTTCAAAATGACCTTGGAAATTGCGAGTTTCAGAAGGCCCCGCCCCCTTGTTTGTGACATCACGCCAAGACGTCTTGCCTTGCTGGAGAATAAAAAAAAAAAATGGCTTCAGATTCGGAGAAGATGCTTTCTTGTCATTCACTTATGAATGTGATTCAAATAGTTCTGAAGAGGAAAGCATAAATGTTTGCAATCCATTAAAGAAGTCCTTCCGTGTCATTTTGAGGCATCTGGACTGTAATGTAGCGTCCCAGAAAATGCCGAAGATGGCGCCCAAGATCCGTTGGAAATGGGCTGATTTGTCTGCTGGGAATTTGTGTCAACTAGTATCAAATAGTAGTCTTGGTGCAACATACAACGATTCACCATGGCGTTATTTATGTGTTTTCCTTCTAATTTCGCCATCTACATGGATCAAAACAAAGTTTTTCAGACCAAACAAAGTACCCGAAATGCATTGTGTGTCCCTTTGTCGGTCAGGGGCGTTCCCTCCGTGACGTCACTTAGGGCATCGTCACCAACTCAAAAACAGGTCTTCCGGAATATTCATTGCGAGTCTTAAAAGGTAAAATATCGCTATATGCGGTGGAATCTTTCAGTAGAAGTCATTTGAAGTGATTTTACAAATTATGGACACAACTTGTCCGGGGCGTCGGTTGTCCTTTAAAGTCGCCTTGAAGCCCTCATAAAAAAAATGGACGTTCGCCAATTGTGTTGTTTCAGTGTGGCGCGAAATTGACCTTGAGGACTTTAGGCTGCAGTCGACAAGGACAAGCGGGCAGCCGACCGAGCGCCGCCGTCACGTCAGGCGTCTCCACGGCCGCCAGCGAGCTGCATAACGCCTTCACCGACTGGACCAATCGCTCCACACGTAGCGCTAGCTCCGCCTGTCAAAAACCAAATCGCTGACGAATCAGCGCCATGCATGCTGCGGGGTTGTCGCAGCGGCGAGCCGCCTTACCTCGACCAGCGTGAAAGATTCTGCCTCGTTGTGGAAAGTGTCGAGTAGCAGCGTCAGAGCTTCCCTGCGCACAAAATGTCAAAACATAAAAATGACAGGAAGAGTGGTCATCTTCACACGGAAGGATCTTTTTTTTCCTCTCACCTGGTGACGGTCTGTTTGATAGGTCGCTCTTGCAGCAGGATGCCGTGGTTCAAAGTGGACGCCAGGTCGTCATCATCCTTCTATTATGGTATGTAAAAGAAATGCATTCATTAAAATTCACTTTTGTTTCCTTTCCTTGTTCTGTCTGACGCACTTTGTGGCGCTAATCATATTTTCTGAATAACCAAACGGTACATTTAGGCACAGCTCCAGGGTTTGTTTTTCCTCTCCCGTGGCTAAAGGGAGGCTTGACTGTGATACCTTGGCTTACGAACTTAATTGGAGTGTGTAAGGCGAAAAGTGTGATTCCCAAAAATTAATTTCCCATAGGAAACCATTAAAAACCATCCTGAACTCTATTTTTTTGTTCTTTCTCATTTTTTTTCCCTGCAAGACCTCACTTCAAAACTTTCTTGTTTGTTTTTGCATTACTACATTACGTCACTTTATATACGTCACTACCTCAATTTCCAGATGACACGACCTCACTTTACATTCAGAAATTACATGTATTGTCTGTTGTCAATTGTATGTCTTTTTAGCCACGTTATAAGTGTCTTGCACGCTGGGTCCGAGAGGACATTAATTTCATCTGTGCTGTATGTCATGCATATTAGCATATTTGACTTTGAAAATGAGAATAATCCGTTCCCAGGTGCCCATAAAACATAATGTTGATACCTTGGCTTACAAACTTAATTGGTTCCCAGACAGTGTGTAAGGTGAAAAGTGTGTATCCCAAAAAATACTTTCCCATAGGAAACCATTCAAATGAGAATAATCCGTTCCCAGGGCCCCATAAAAGATAATTTCTAATTTTCTAGGCCTTAAAATTACACAAAATATATCTTATTTTATGTATAATAAATGTGCTCTGGTATTATAATTAAAGAAATAAACTGTACTGTATAATAAAGTCGTTTTATTGACCTTTGTGATGGTCGTTGATGGCTTGATGGAATGGAGTGGCCGATTTCATCAGCATTAAACACTTGATGAGGAACGTAGCCTTCTTCTTTCACCATCTTGAGGAATGATCCCTTGTAGGTGCTTTCTCTGCCATCATTTTACCTTGTTCCTCATGAATTGTGTTCTGTTTAGCTGGGTTGATAGCTTTTTGCATCAAGTGTACAGATGGCTTGTGCGGGTTATTTGTGGAGCCTGATTGATGGGAATTTTAACCTTGCAGTCTACACTCTGCCTTTGAACTATCAAAGTTGAAATCCATTTTGTCACCCTCTCTCTGTCGTCTGCCTGTCTCTTTAATGTTTAAACAACCTCCCCTCACCGCTGCGTTCTTGACCAATCGCGTGGCTTTAACCGAAGACTGGGGGCGGGGAATAGAGGAGAAAAACGAGTCGGCTGCCATTTTCTTGTTAGGAGAACGCGCTCGTTCGTGAGCGACACATTGTGGCACTCTGTGCGTATCCCGAAAAATAGTTTGTATGTCAAGGTAAAATTTTCAGCAATTTAACGTTCGTAAACCGAAAAGTTCGTAAGCCAAGGGGTTCGTAAACCGAAGTATGACTGTACATTGAGAGGGCAGAGGATTTTTTTTAAATAAATATATTATGTGCACGGACCGTGCGTGCCAGTTCTGTATTGATGGAAGCTCTCTGAGTGAGGATCAGTCGAACGTCCCAGTCAAACTTCAAACATTGTTGGACGTACTCCAAACCTGCCAACGTTTGACAGCTGCCACAAACAAACAAACAAACAAACAAACAAACAAACAAACAGAAGTGCGGACATAAACAAGACCATTGGAGGAAGAGAAGAAGAAGATTGAACCAAGTGTATGTCAAAAAAAGCAAACAACAGGAAGTATCTGACCCTCACGGAAGCTTCATATTGTTTTACAGCGACAAGTTCACAGTCAAGGCTTATCGCAACACAACATACTTCCATCGATAAGCTTGCGCACGCACATAAACAAAGTAATTTTGAGACTTCATTGTGCTCAACTGTGTACATTTGTGTCGACATCAAAGTGCGCACCGTTTGAAACGTGGAAAGGAGTGTGTACACAATTTGTTGACTCTCAAATCTTTTGAGGATTCTTGATCCTAGTGACGATTCCATCAAGGACTCAAGAAATGTTTTTTTTGTTGTTTTGATTTCAAGATGGCGCCGTAAAAGTGCTTGCCGTGACTGTAATCTGTATCTATATTCGCTATTTATTTGCTATCCATTAGCTATCCATTAGCTAGCTAGCTATTAGCTGTACAGCTGACTGTAAGCTGTCTAGCTGGCTAGCTGTTGGAGATCTAGAGATCTGGAGGTCTGGAGATCTATATTCGCTATTTATTTGCTATCCATTAGCTAGCTAGCTATTAGCTGTACAGCTGACTGTAAGCTGTACCTATACTCACTATTTATTTGCTATCCATTCGCTAGCTAGCTAGCTAGCTATTAGCGGTCTAGCTGACTGTAAGCTGTACCTATACTCACTATTTATTTGCTATCCATTCGCTAGCTAGCTAGCTAGCTATTAGCTGGCTAGCTGACTGTAAGCTGTCTATCTGGCTAGCTGTTGGCTATCTGGAGATCTATAGTCGCTATTAATTTGCTATCCATTAGCTAGCTAGATATTAGCTATTAAATCCCCGAAAATCTTCTCATGAAGAACAAAATGCTTACTTCTGGAGGTACTCGTCATGTCCGCAGACCTTCAACAGGTAGTCATCCACATCCAGGTGGTCCAGGTCATCGTGAGCATAGCACAGCGTCTGGTAAATAATCAGGTCCGCCGTGGAAGAGCCTAGCGCATACGCACAATTGGTTGAGCATGGGATGGTTGCAACAGGTTTGGGAGCAAAAGAGTGAGCCGGACGAACCATCGCAGGTGAAAGTGAGCGGCTCTCTGAAATGAGCGCTGACGACCGACACCTTGACGCTGAGGCCCGGGCCGCGATGGAGCTCCTCTTGGCCCACCCACGGAGACCAGACCAAGCCAGCGTTCGTGGAGCGGTCGCTGTGCGGGTACGCCGAACGCAACCTTGGCAAACACAAGTCGGTTCTCAGGTGGTGCGCGCACGTTCAAGTGCCAACTGTCAATCAATCATGAGACAAAATGGGGGTTCCACTGTCCAAATTGGTTCTTGAAAAATGGGGTTTACTGTCATTTTGGGGTGGGTGAAAAATATTGGTGCTATATTCCTATTTATTTAAAGGACAACCGACGTCTCCGGACAAGTTGTGTCCATAATTTATAAAATGGCTTCAAATGACTTTTACTGAGCGTATTTCACAAAGATTCCACCGCATATAACTAGATTTTACGTTTTAAGACGTGCGCTGAATATTCCGGAACTCTTGTTTTTGAGTTGGTAACGAGTCCGTACATGACGTCACTGAAGGAGCGCCCCTGACCGAAAAAAAGGACACATTGTAGCAGTCCTTCCATCACGTCAATGCATTTTGCTGTGCTTGTTTGGTCTGAAAACGTTGTGTTGCACCAAAATGAGCCAGAAGAGGGCGACCAAGCTCCATATAAGGAATTTATCAGCCTGTGGAAACGGGCTGATTAATTCCTCACAGGAGGTTGGTTGCCATTTTCTGCCTTTTTTGGGTGCAACATTTCCCACCCCTGATGCCTCAAAATGGCACGGATTAAATTCTTTAATCGATAGCAAACATGTATGCTTTCCTCTTCAGAACTACTTGATTCATATTCATAACTGGATGTGTAACAAGAAAGCATCTTCTCCGAATCTGAAACCATTGTTTGGATTCACAAGCAATGCAAGATGTCTTGGCGTGACATCACGAACTGGGGGCGGGACTTTCTGAAAATGCCCAATTCGCAGCTTAATTTTTTGCTGATTTTGGACACTTCAAGTCATTTTTATTGGTGTTTTGCATTTGAATAAAACTATCATACTGCGTGTTTTGGGTATTTTAGATGCTATAAAACGTTTTTCTGATGTTAGTTAGGAAACAAAAATGTGATGTCGGTTGTCCTTTAAAGGAGAACCGACACAATTTTTTTGTTGCCTAACTGACATCACTTCCTGGTTCGCTCCGTGAAATGTCGGATGAGTGTCCAAAACCACGCCCATTGTTTTTCAAAGTAAAAGCAAATGCCTCAGTCTTCTTTCATGGAGGATGACAGAAATGACTCACACATCCAACATATGGCAGAAAGCCGCCACCTCCTCGTCACGCTCCTCAGACACTTGAAAGAGTTCGTACCCGAAACCGCTCGTCCGGGAGCCCGGCGGCACCTGTCAATCACACACAGTAGTCCCGTTAAAGGCGCACTGCGATTTGATTGGCCCTTCAGCCGCTCACGATAAATCAACCACTTGTGTGCAAACAGAGGCGACAACAACGGTAACTTGTGTAGTCTTGTGAATGGAGTACAAAAAACAGCAACACAACACAACACAACACTATGAGTGCCTTATACGGGCAGATACAGGCGGGTCATGTGACTACTGGTGAGTGGGGTGGAAGGGGAATCAGGGGAGGCAGGGTGGCCACATGATCAGGAAATTGGGAAAAAAGTGAAAAAGGAAAAAGGAAAAAGTAAAAAAGTAAACAAAAAAATATAGAAAATAAACATTGATACTACTACTACTACTATTAATAATAATAATAATACATTTAATTTATAAGCGCCTTTCAAAACTCTCATAGACTCTTGACAGTCATTGGATTTTTTTTGTGCAGGTGAGCAGTGGCAGCCATTCGCGCCAGCGTTCACTCTACCCGGAAGCCTTCTGAGAAATACAGTACAATAAAATAAAACAAAATCAAATAAAATAAAAACATGAGAATATATAAAAGAAAAAAAACACAAGAAAATACAATCAAATTAAAATAGCTTAAAATAAAATACAGGAAAATACATGAAATTAAATTAACTATAAACATGAAAATACATTATAAGGCCACATGATCAGGAAAAAAAGTGCTGAAAGTGCAACATTTTGCCAAAAAAGTAAACAAAAAAATAGAAAATAAACATTAATCATCATCATCATCATCATCATCATAATACGTTAAATTTTAAGCGCCTTTCAAAGCTCTCAAAGACACTTTACAGGACAGTTTACAGCATAGGTACTATACTAAATAAAATACACACTAGTATACAATAAATAAAATACAATTATAAATAGAAGCAAGAGAGAGAGCTAAATAGAAAATGCAATTTTTGCAAACTTTTGAGATGTTATTGGTATTGTTATGTTACGGTGCAATGGCGTCTTACCGGGTCTCCCGATGCTCGTCGATGGTTCTTGTTGCTCTTGGCAACGGGCAAGTAGGTCCTGGGCGGAACTTGAGGGGGGAGGGTGTTGCTCCGCGACACCGCTTTCCCGGCGGGTCCGTCACGCCGGCCGCTGTTGAGCCGTACCAGCGAGTCGTTGACGACGTCATAGTCGGGATCCACCGAGAGGACTTTGGGCAAGTCCGCATCGGGTGCGTATACGTTGACATCATGGGTCGCCGGGGGTGGTCTGACGACAAACAAGGGATTCTCGGACCCCGACGATGAAGATGACGGGGGCGGCGGCGGTGTCGGGATGGGGTGCCGCGGCGGGATGGCCGGGGGGGTGTCGTCAGGGAACGTTTGGAAACTTTTCGGGGGGATTTTGCCATCTGCGGCGCTGCGCTTAGCCACGTCGGGGACGTCGAGGATGTAGAGGTGCGGCCCCTTGGAAGGGGGCCCCCCGGCGGGACCTCCGGCTCGGTGGAAGGAAGCGTCGGACGGGGTCGGCTCTCCGGAGGTTTGTGCGACGGGGGCCGTTTTGTCCCGCTTGAGCCTGGAGAGGGCGTCGTACTCCATCTGCAAGGCTTCCGCCAGGACGAGCTCCTTCTGACTCAGTCCCAGAGACTCCAGGCGGGACCAGGTCCTGCCCCCGCCTTCTCCCCCACCGCCGCCGCCTTCCTTTTGGGTCTGCGCCGCCGACATGACGCAAACGTGGCAAGCCGCTGAGAGAACACACAACGACAAGATAAAAACGGGATGTATTGTCATACACCAGTGCTTGAAATAACATCTGCCCGGAGGCCCGGGGCCAACAACCTTTACGTCGGGCGTACAACTTCTCGGCCAGGGTTGCCAACAACTTCTTCCCGAAAAAAAAAATCCAAATCAAACGTTTGTTTTATTCAATAAAGCAAAAGCTACAAGAAAACTACAAGCCACGTGGACTCCTCTTTCTAAACGCCTTTCAAAACTCTCAAGTACACTTTCCAGTCATGGTATAGTCCGAAGCACGAAACAAGGCTTCCGATTGGCTGCCGTGCCGAGTATGCCAACCAAACATTCGTTTGGCAATTTGCATACTCGGCACGGCGGCCAATCAGAAGCCTGTTTCATGCTTCGGACTATACCGTGACTGGAAAGTGTACTTGAAAGTTTTGAAAGGCGCTTAGAAAGAGGCGCAACGCGGCTTTTAGCAGACAATGCAACACAAACAGTGCATTGAAAACGCAAGCATTGCAGTTGTCGACAATTGTCGTCGACAAACGACAACTGGAGCAAACATTTCAGCAAGGGATATTTACCACGAATTAAGCAAGGGAGCATTTGTGCTAGGTACTTCCTTAATATTTAAAAAAAATCCTTTATACTTTACAACATTTTTTTTTCTCGATTAGTCGTCTTATTGTGTTTCAAGTTGTGAAAAATGGGGCAGGCAACTTTATGGCCAGGCAGGCAACTTTAAGGCCGGGAAGGCAACTTTATGGCCAGGCAGGTAACTTTATGGCCGGTCAGGCAACTTTATGGCCGGGAAGGCAACTTTATGGCCGGGAAGGCAACTTTTCAGAGTTGTCTGCCCTGGTGTCCGCGAACTTTTTGTCATGAGTTACAGTGTATCATACACACGTGATCAACACCAAATCAAAGTGAAATTCAAAACAGTGCCGAGCAGTAACGTGTGAGTGAAGTTGTTTTTGCTTCTCGTCGCTCCAACATGAAGGTAGGAAGGAAGGAAGGAAAGGTGCAAAACAAAAGAATGGCGCTCTCCTCAAAACAGTCTGGGGGAAAAAAAAACACTCCAAGAGAAAACAGCCACTGGCTGATTTTTTTTTGGAGGGACATCCTGAGCATGTGTCCCAGAAGCCCGAAACAAACCCGTTACAGGTCACAATCTCACTGCCCTACATACAACCAGAAGAGGAAATCTTGCCCTTGCTAATGTTACATTTTATCAAATCATACGGTAACAACAAAATAATCAAGAATCAAACTATGTATTTGCCTCATTGCAACAATGAAATCACTTCCAGTGTCCACGGCGTGGACAGTCACCAGTTTTGGAGGTGTCTCAACTCCTTTAAAGGACAAGCGACACCATTTTTTTGTTTCCTAACTGACATCAAAAAAAGCATCTAAAATAGCCAAAAGACACAGGCTGATATTTTTAGTCAAATGAAAAACACCAAGAAAAATGACTTAGTATCCCAAAAGTACTTTAAAATGACCTCATAAAGTTTCAGTTTCAGAAGGCCCCGCCCCCTTGTTTATGAGGTCACGCCAGGACGTCTTGCCTTGCTCTAGAATCAAAACAATGGCTTCAGATTCAGAGAAGTTGCTTTTTGTTACTCATCCAGTTATGAATAGCATTCAAATAGTTCTGAAGAGGAAAGCATACATGTTTGCAATCGATTAAAGGAGTCCTCCCATCTCAATTCGAGCCGTCAATGACAGCAATGTAGCGTCCCAGAAAATGGCGCCCAAGCTCCGTTGAAAATGGGATCATTTGTCTGCTGGGAATTTGTGTCAACTAGTATCAAATAGTAGTATTGGTGCAACACACAATGATTCACCATTGCGTTATTTATGTGTTTTCCTTCTAATGTCGCCATCAACACAAAGTTTTCAGACCAAACAAAGTACCCAAAATGCATTGTGTGTCGCTTTCTCGATCAGGGGCGTTCCCTCTGTGACGTCACTTAGCGCATCGTCATCAACTCGAAAACAAGACTTCCTGAATATTCAGAGCGAGTCGTAAAAGGTAAAATATAGCTATATGCGGTGGAATCTTTGTCAAATACACTCAGTGGAAGTCATTTGAAGCCATTTTACAAATTATGGACGCAACTTGTCGGGTGGTGTCGGTTGTCCTTTAAGTAAAAGGCTGAGCTAAAGAATGTAATTCTCTTTGCGTTCTGTTGAGTTTGAGAGTAAAACTTGAGATGAGAATCAATTTTCTGGTTCTACTTGATTGGAGCAAGTGAACAAGCAACAACCAATGCAGCAACCAGGATGTTTGCGCGTACGTGTGTGTTTATGCATTTAAGTGGGTCACAGCTGGTTTTGTAAAAAGAAGCCCCTCCCCCTTTGGCGACTATAACACCACTCCCGCCGCCATGTTTGACATGGACAATGACCGGCTACCCGTCATCCACATGTGTGAATATATATATGTGTGTGTGTGTGTGTGTGTGTGTGTGTGTGTGTGTGTGTGTGTGTGTGTGTGTGTGTGTGTGTGTGTGTGTGTGTGTGTCATGGTGGAAGTCAAACTTTGGCCCCTGCGAGTCATAAAAGGATAAATCTCAACCTTTCAGACAAACACATGCGTGCCCGTGTCACAAAAAACCTTTGCACACACACTACATGTGTACAGATGTGTGTTTTACTCTTCCTCACTTCGAATAATGGGGCTTTTTGAGATCAGCATCCTCGCGTCAAGAGTGAATGACAAGTGAAAAAACCGTGCTGATGTCATTGTCACCAATACATGTCTCCATGGAAACGCGGTGTGGTTTCCCTCAGTGAAGCTGAATCAGCAGCCGCCAGCATATGGACGCTTCTGATTGGTCGCTTCAATATACAATCCCATAGGAAGGCACAAGAGTCAGGTGAAAACACACACACACACACACACACACACACAGCGTCAGTCCAGTAATGACGATGACGTCAAAAAATCCCACTTTCGGCACGTCTCAAAGTTTTACAGGCACACAGCAATGATGATGTCATACATTTTGATGACGTGATCATATTGGACATGACGGTCGGGTGGCGGAAGTGTAAATCAATTTTGGACATCCACATTGTGTTAAAAAACACATATATATACACATATGTACGAAAACAGACACTTGCGCCACAGTCCATTGAGAAAAATCGTGATTTTAATATAGCTCGTTGATTTGCTCGATCAGAAAGGATTTCCACTAACTTCACCCAGTACATCACGCTGCAGCGATTTTACAGTTTTACTCGGATTTGGATTTGAAAGTTTAATAAAAATTGGATTGCGATATTTTACACGTTTCTAAAATGTCAAGCGGCTCGAAGCTCGAGGAGTTTCCATAGAGGGCGGCGAAAGCGGCAGCACGACCCACTTTTCACCCTCATATTTTGACTGAAATTTTCATTTTAGGTGGATTATATTGACGATAATTTCACGTAATCCAACTTTCAATCTAACAAGGCGCTACCAGTCGCAATATTCCAGCTATTTTTAATTGAGCGAGTTTTTAAATGCAATTTTGCTGTGAGCGCTCGTCGCCGGGACAGTGCGAGTTGACCGATCCACGGGGTGTCAAAAGGATTTAAAGTCAGCATGCTAACCCGTGCTAACGCATGCTAACGTGCTAAATTAGCGACGAGACTCTGTTTGACCTACCTGGGTGGCTGCCTGGCGGCCCGCAGCCGGTTCACCGCAGCCGGCGTCGTTCGGCGGCGGAATAAATCCTCTTCATAGGAAAGAAAAATAATACAAATCCAAATCCCATCCGAGTGAGCTAAGCAAGACTTGCTGATGGATGGACCAGCGAGTTAATCCTCGTGCGGTTCTTCTGAGTGTCGGTGGTGGCTGGCAGGCACGGGCGAACAATGCTGCAGCGGCGGAAGTCTTGCGGTTCCCCGAGAGACTCGGAGCCAGGCCACACTGACCACGAAACACGGCCAGCCTCGCTTTTTTTTTGGGTGGAGGTGGGGGGGGGTCTCCTCGCCCCCTCAGAACAAGTGGCCTCCAGTCCAATTTCCATATATCTTTTCAAAGTAAAGGTTTGTAAAGACTTGATGGCGGCGTTCCAATAAATTGACTCCCAAAGAGTTGAATCGCTTTGGCGAATTCTTAACATTACGATTTTTCACAATTGCCGAGACATTCTTAATTTGAATGATAATTCAATATCACCTATACTTCCGGTTACATTACTTCCAGCGCTTGACTAATATCACCTGTACTTCCGGTAACATTAATTCCAGCGCGACTATAAAAGGGACTGCGAAAGAATATCAAACAGTGACATCTAGCGGCTGTGGAATTATAAAGCATTAAGATAAATATTTTCGGACATTTTAAATTAAAGCTGCCGATCAATTGAGTATTATTTGTGATCTGAAGACATTTATTTATTAAAAATAACAAAGGAGCGTTTTCAGATGAAGTAAGCATATGATGTCACGATGATACAGTATACAGTGACATTTTTATTTTACTATGCTTAGAATATCTTGTTTTCTATCCTTTCACACACCCCCCACCCCATCCCCCTTTCAAAGTGCTGCTGTGGACTGCAAATTTGGTGAAATGTAAATTTCTCCACTGCAAGACTAATAAAGGCAAATCCAAATCCAAATTTCCCCATTGTGGGACGAATAAAGGTTTGAGGAGATCATAATTCAGAAACACTTGAAATAATAACATGGTCTTTATTTCATTGCAACGTATGATTGTATTGAATCGACACAATTTGTATATATGGATTTAAAAAAACAACGAATTGTTGAGACCATTAAAGGACAACCGACGTCACTTTTTTGTTTTCCTAACTGACATCAGAAAAACGTTTTATAGCATCTAAAATACCCAAAACACGCAGTATGATATTTTTATTCAAATGCAAAACACCAATAAAAATGACTTCAAGTGTCCAAAATCTGCAAAATATTGAGCTGCGAATTGGGCATTTTCAGAAAGTCCCGCCCCCAGTTCGTGACGTCACGCCAAGACGTCTTGCATTAGTGGAGAATCAAAACAATGACTTCAGATTCGCAGAATATGCTTTCTTGTTACACATCCAGTTATGAATATGATTCAAATACAGTAAAGTCTCGTTATATCGATATTCTCGGGAGTCGGAAAAAATATCGATATAACCGGACTATCGATATATCCGATCCTGCGGCATGTAAATGTTCTCCTTGCGTTCATAGAAATAGTATCGTAATAAGCAGTACTATCGATATAACCGATATCGATATAACGAGACTTTACTGTAGTTCTGAAGAGGAAAGCATATATGTTTGCAATCCATTAAAGAATTTATTCCTTGCCATTTTGAGGCAACATTGGGGGGAAATGTCGCACTCAAAAAGAGGCAGAAAATGGCCACCGAGGTCCTGTGAGGAATGAATCAGCCCGTTTCCACAGGCTGATAAATTCCTTACATGGAACTTGGCCGCCCTCTTCTGGCTCTTTCTGGTGCAACACGAGGTTTTCAGACTCAACAAGCATTGACGTGATGGAAGGACTGCTACAATGTGTCCTTTTTTTCGGTCAGGGGCGTTCCTTCAGTGACTCGTCACCAATCAAAAACAAGACTTCCGGAATATTCAGCATGAGTCTTAAAAGGTAAAATATAGCTATAGGCGGTGGAATCTTTATAAAATACGCTCATTTAGAAGTCATTTTACAAATTATGGACCCAACTTGTCCGGAGATGTCGGTCACCTTTTAAAATCTGGTAGTTTCGACATTGCGGTTGTTTTCAAAGAAACGACATTTATTTATTCACATTAGAACATGGATGAATGTCTCCTAAATGTTTGGAAATGTGAATTAAAGGCTCATTCCAGTCACCCGTGACATTGATTGACAACCAGTCCAACGGTTGCCAATATTTGCCCTGCCACTGAATGGCCAAACATAGTTTCTCATGTCTGGTGACCAATCCAGGGTCAGTTGGCAAAAGTCCTTCTGGTCATTGTGCAAGTCCTGCAAGCAGAGCGCCGCCACCCCGCCTTCAACAACATTTGTCACCATGTCGTTACCGGGGATGCTTTCTCACACGACGTGTCTTTCAACAACATCACATAGCAGGAAGGAAAGAAATAGTGCATGGTCACCTGTCCTCATTTGGTCTTTTATCAAAGTGTCTCCAAAGCGAGCATGTGTTTAAATGGCCGTGCATGACTTGACGTTAGACTTGCTTCTCCTCTTTTCCAGCACACGACGTCCTTCTCAGGTTTTCTTTGACTTTGACAAACTCCGGAGCAGCCATCTTATCCTGCTCATCCTTTTCCCGCTCCAGCTCCATCTTGAAAAAAAAAAAAAAAAAACCGCAAAGCAGCATCGACGTCAAGAAGTGAACCATGTTGTCGTTGAAAGTGAACTTTCACCTCAAGGACTCGACGGATCGGACTCCAATTTAGCTTGAGACAATTTACATGTGCATATTCGGCACCGGCATTTGCATACTTAGCACCGGCAGCCAATCAGAAGCCTGTTTCGTGCTTCGGACTACACCTTGACTGAAAAGTGTACTTGAGAGTTTTGAAAGCCGCTAAGAAAGAGGAGTCCACGTGGCTTGTAGCGGTTAGCTTGTGGTTTTTGCGTAATTGAATGAAACAAATGTTTAATAAAAAAAAAAAAAAAAACATATTTTTTTTTACTTGAAGAAGTTGTCGGCTACCTGGACCGACACGTTTTGTAAGTTGTACGCCCGACGAAAATGTTGTACGCCCCTGATGCTATTTCAAACACTATATATGTGCTTACCTCTTCAAGCGCTTGGTGCCTCTTCCTGAGTTCTGCTTCCAGCGGCGAAATCTTCCTCCGTGCTTCCTCTTGCTTTTTCTTTTCCTTAATCAGTTGATCACGTCGCCGAAACTCCAGTACACGCTCAAGTTCAGGCTTGTTGCTTTCCACACGCACGCCTCCGCTTCTGCGCACATGTGTAACCCCCCCCCCACCCCCGAAACACACAAACAAGTACAATGTCAAGCTGCATCTGGCAATGATAAATACGATTTTAAAGGACAACCGACGTCTCCGGACAAGTTGTGTCCATAATTTGTAAAATGGCCTCAAATGACTTCTACTGAGCGTATTTGACAACGATTCCACCGCATATAGCTTATATTTTACCTTTTAAGACTCGCACTGAATATTCCGGAAGTCTTGTTTTTGAGTTGGTGACGAGTCCTCACCCTACGTCACTTAAGGAACACCCCTGACTGAGAAAGGACATACCTTGCATCACCTCAATGCTTTTTTGCGGTACTTTGTTTGGTCAGAAAACTTCGTGTTGATCCGTGTTGAAATTAGAAGGAAAACACATAAATAGCGCAATGGTGAATCGTTGTATGTTACACCAAGACAACTCTGATATTCATTGACAGAAATTCCAAGCTGAAACATAAACCAATTTCCAACGGAGCTCTGGCGCCATCTTGTGCATTTTCTGTGACGCTACATATCAGTCTTGTTCCCTCAAAATGACCCGGAAGACCTTCTTTAACCGATTGCAAACATGTATGCTTTCTTCTTCAGAACTATTTGAATCATATTCATAACTGGATGAGTAACAAGAAAGCATCTTCTCCCAATCTGAAGCCATTATTTTGATTCTGGAGCAAGGCAAGACGTCTTGGCGTGACGTCACGAACTGGGGGCGGGATTTTCTGCCCAATTCGCAGCTCAATTTTTTTGCAGACACTTGAAGTCATTTTTAGTGGTGTTTTGCATTTGACTAAAAATATCAGCCTGTGCGTTTTGGGTATTTTAGATGCTATAAAACGTTATTCGGATGTCAGTTAGGAAACAAAAAGTCGCTTGTCCTTTAAAACGTCTATTTTCATTACCGTTTACAACTGGTCATCAGTTCTCTGTGGAGCTCTTGGTGACTTTGGGAACTTTTGACAGGATTGAGGAGCTTCCGAGGCTTGATGAGGTCATCGTGACGGTGATGGGGGTCATGGATGTCCGTCAAGTAGTCAGGGGCCGGCGGCACATAGGTGGGCGCCGTTCTTCTATGATGAGGCTGCAGCTCGCCGCATGCCGAAGCTGCACAACAAAGAAGGAATAGTCCAGTGGAAGAGTTCATTGCATGAGAAGGGATGGAGTGATTGATTTTGCATCCCATGTGCCTTTCTTCCATGTTTTTTTTTGCTACCACGCCTACAGGGGGGCGCATAAAGCAGCAGCTGACAGTGTTATGGAGACAAAGTAGTCTATTAAAGGACAACCGACATCAATTTTTTTGTTTCCTAGCTGACATCCGAAAAACGTTTTATAGCATCTAAAATACCCAAAACACGCAGTATGATATTTTTAGTCAAATGCAAAACACCAATAAAAATGACTTAAAATGTGCTGAAACTGCAAAAAATTGAAACCGGAAGTGGCCAGTTTCAGAAGGTCCCGCCCCCTTGTTCGTGACGTCACGCCAGGACGTCTTGCCTTGCTCTAGAATCAAAACAATGGCTTCAGATTCGGAGAATATGCTTTCTTGTTACTCATCCAGTTATGAATATGATTCAAATAGTTCTGAAGAGGAAAGTATACATGTTTGCAATCGATTAAAGAATTTATTTCGTGCCATTTTGAGGCAATAGGGGAGGAGGCTGATTAATTCCTTACACAGAGCTTTTTCGCCCTCTTCTGCCTCTTTTTGGTGCCACATGAAGTTTTCAGACCAAACAAGTACATCAAAATGCATTGACGTGATGGAAGGACTGCTACAATGTGTCCTTTTTTCGGTCAGGGGTGTTCCTTCAGTGACATAGGGTGTGGACTCATCACCAACTCAAAA
This sequence comes from Hippocampus bargibanti, assembly GCF_051943395.1. NCBI lineage: Eukaryota > Metazoa > Chordata > Actinopteri > Syngnathiformes > Syngnathidae > Hippocampus > Hippocampus bargibanti. Next base: position 1,489,625 of record NC_142745.1, on the reverse strand, counting down.
ACAAGACTTCCGGAATATTCAGCGCGAGTCTTAAAAGGTAAAATATAGCGATATGCGGTGGAATCTTATTAAAATATGCTTAGTAGAAGTCATTTGAAGCCATTTTACAAATTATGGACACAAATTGTCTGGAGGCGTCGGTTGTCCTTTAAAGGTCATGTGAGCCGTGTCTTCAGACGTCTTTAGCTACATGCGGATCTTGTTTCCTCACACGTGTGTGCACACATACAAGCATGGGCGCCTTTCTTTTATGAAAGCAGACACCGTCTGGATCCACATTCATCATTCCCAAAATGAGAAGCACAAGAGAAACATGACCGTGCGTGTGTGTGTGTGTGTGTGTGTGTGTGTGTGTGTGTGTGTGTGTGTGTGTGTGTAGATAGTGAGGATTGTCCCACTCGGCTATTGACTGCACAATCTCACCCTTTCACCATTTTGAAGTATTTTCTTTTCTACCAAACAATGTAAATTCCCCTCAATTTCCGAGCACTTTTCTGATATATCAAATAAATCAATTCAATAACTGTGACTAAGCAAGATGACAACACAACATTTCTTCTCTTCAAACTGGCCATGATGACAAACATATTTCTCTTCCGCTGTAAAGGAAAGCAATGAGAATTGATGGCGAGGCGGGCTGTCGCCATCTAGCGGCGGATGCGGGTTTTGAATTGCTCATAAATTTGGCTTGTATTTTCAGGCGGGAATTTGTTTATATTTAAAGGTACCGGGGTAGCTGTAATGCTAATTTTTTGAATGAATGAATGGACAATTTATTGACTCAACTGTTCCACTATTATTATTATTATCGTTGTGTTTAGTTTTTGAAGTCATGTCCGCATATTTCATTTTCTGTCTTACCAGAACGAAACAATCCCATCCCGGAGGAAATCTGGTCATGTATCCATTCGTCAGTGATCTCTTGGGTCCATCGCTCCATGCCTTCATGCCTTCATGCCGTCTCCCAATGAGACCTCTCCCCTCCAGCCATTGGGCGGCAAGTGTGAAGTGCTGGTCAAGCAAGTCACATGATACTGGCTAACTCCTTCCCCCTCTCTCATTCTGTCTTTCTTCTCCATATGCTAACGTCGCCTTCACAAGAGCTGAGTATGCTCGTGAAGGTTTTAGCACTGCTCTTCAGAAGGAGTCAGGAGTTAGCTGACGTGAGACGTGACGTCATCGCGTTGCCTGAGGCTAATGCTACGCTAGCTCGTCAAAGGTGACCCAGGCGGTGCCTGCATGGTCGCCGTCTACTTCCTGTCTAATGAGAGCGTCAAAATAAAAGTTAGCTAACTCGCTGACATATTGTTATGCAACACACGCACACACACACTCCTGTTTCAATGGTTTTGTGAGGTCCGCATAACTCCAGATAAGGAGCGTACCACCGTTGCTGATACGTTTAGAGAACAACTAGTGTTACATTCATTGAACACTAAATGTCACCCGATTTCCCACTTCTGGTTTGGGTTTCTGAATGGCTACATTCAAAGTCCTCACCCCTGTGGTGAATTTGGTTAAAATATTGTTTTGAGTAAAAAGTGTGTGTGTATCCAAGTGATATGAAAATATTCACCAAAAAAATCATTTTGAGTGAATTTGTGAGGACCTCTCTGAAACTTTAACAGCTGCATATATAGACCCACTAGAAGCCTTTAGAATGAAAACCCAAAAGGTCCTCACTTGTCAAAAATGTCCTCACTACGTATGGTATACGTAGACTAGACTAGTCATACAAAAACACACACACACACACACACACGGAACTTAAAGTAGTGTCGGAGCACTGGCGGAGATTTCTTTTCCTGGGGAGCTATCTATTTTTCTTAAGCAAACCCCCAAATAAGGTAACGCTATGCCCCCGCCCCCTTCCCACCTCCGCCAGTTTCTAGGGGGCGTGTCGTGTTGGCTGACCTGCACGTGTCCCGCTTGCCTTGGCATCTCTCGGCTGCTGAGCGATGTTGTAAGCCCTCTGCAGGACAAACACACAACGGCACCATCCTGTCAGTCAACGCTCAACTGTCAATCATCCATCCATCCACAATCTGCGAACTGTGCAACCTCCTGATGGTTCGAGGAGGTACCGGAGACTATCTCGGCTAGCTCTCGTTTGGCAGTGGAGGGGGGTGGGGGGGGGTGGCTTGATCTGGTCGCCAGCCAATCACACGCAGTGCACGTGTGTGTGTGTGTGTGTGTGTGTGTGTGTGTGTGTGTGTGTGTGCGTGCGTGCGTCTGAGGGGTTTTGTTGTTGGTTGCTGGGAAACGCTTCATGAAGCAAACTCAAAGGAACAACAACAAGGCCCCCACTGTCTCACTGAGCCCTCTTGAACAACGCTTAAATTCCTGGACACCCCCCCCCCCCCCGACCGACCACCACTTTGTGCAGGCAGGATTCAGACGTAACTTTCCCCAACTAAGGATGCCCTTGATATTGACAAAGTGTATACATTCTGTATATTACAGCTGTACTAGATTGAAAAAAAACACGCAATACTGTATATGATGTATTTATGAAGAAATTGTTTTTTTTTTCCCGTGCGGCAACTTGTGTGTGGGCAGAATAGGATCGGTTCCCACTCAATGGCAGTGTGAATATAGGTGTATCTGGTTGGATTATTATTTATTACTTATTATTCATTATTCATTATTTATTATTTATCATTTATTATTTATTATTGTGAGAGAAGAGGATCCTGGAGGGAAAAGCAGAAAGGAAAAGAAGATTATTATTATTATTATTATTATTATTATATTTGTCTGAAACTCATGACAAAAAGTTAGCGGACACCCGGGCAGACAACTCTGGAAAGTTGCCTGCCCGGCCATAAAGTTGCCTGCCCCATTTTTCACAACTTGAAACACAATAAAACGACTAATCAAAAAAAAAAAAACGATATGTTGCGAAGTATAAAGGATATTTTTTAAATTAAAAAAAGTATGTACATTAAGGACTTATGCAAATTACCAAACGAACGTTTGTTTGGCAATTTGCATACTCGTCACGGCAGCCAATCAGAAGCCTGTTTCGTGGTTTGAACTATACCGTGACTGTAAAGTGGACTTGAAAGTTTTGAAAGGCGCTTAGAAAGAGGAGTCCACGTGGCTTGTAGCGGTTTTCTTGTAGCTTTTGCTTTATTGAATAAAACAAACGTTTGATTAAAAAAAAAAAAATCATCTTTTTTCTTGAAGAAGTTGTGGGCCACCCGGGCCGAGACGTTTTGAAAGTTGTACGCCCCGGGCCTCCGGGCAGACGTTATTTCAAACACTGTTATTATTATTATTAGCTATCTAGCTAGCTAGCTTGCCATATGTTAGCTATATATCCAGCTAGCTAGCTATCTATTAGCTGGTTAGCTGGCTATCTATTATCTATTTATTGGCTAGCTTGGTATCTGTAGGCTATCTGGTGGCTAGCTAGCTAGCTAGCTTTTTATTTGAGTTATTATTCCGGGTTTAGTGGCTGCAGCTGCTCACCCACAGAAAAACTGATCCAGTGACTGCAAAGTGACATTGAAAGTTTTGAAAGGCGCTTACAAATAAAATGTATTATTATTATAATTATATCTGCCCTGTGTCTGCGTGTGTGTGTGTTTGCGCGCAAGGCCCGAGTGAGTGGTTTTGTATTTTTAGCTGGAGGATTTTCTGTGAAGGACTTAATTAGTCTTTAATCTACTTTGTTTGTCACTCAAGCTGGTTCTTTCCTTTCCTATGTGGATGTTTTTACATCCATCTGTGTGTGTGCGTGTGCGTGTGTGTGTGTCACCAACAGAAGATGGCCGCCAAAAACGTCAGTGCAACTTTGTTGTCGACGGTTTAAAACACATACTTTCTTCCAATCTTACAGAACTGGCATTAGTACTATTTTGTTCAACAAATAGCGATATTATTTCATTAAAAGTTTCTTACAATCTTACACAAGTATCATTGGTCCTGTTTTGTTCAATAAATAGCGTTCTTATTTTATGCTAAAGCACCTAGCATTAGCATTGAATTCCCAGCACCTTATTTCATGTCAGATGCATTTACCCCCACAAATTTGGAGCCTCTTCCATGCATCCCGTGATTTAAAAGACAACCGACATCATTTTTTGTTTCCTAACTGACATCAGAAAAACGTTTTAGAGCATCTAAAATAGCCAAAACACGCAGGATGATAGTTTTAGTCAAATGCAAAACACCAATAAAAATGACTTCAAGTGTCTAAAAAGTTCTTCAAATTGAACCCGGAAGTGGCCAGTTTCAGAAGGTCCCGCCCCCTTGTTCGTGACGTCACGCTAAGACGTCTTTCCTTGCTCTAGAATCAAAACAATGGCTTCAGATTGGGAGAATATGCTTTCTTGTTACTCATCCAGTTATGAATATGATTCAAATAGTTCTGAAGAGGAAAGCATACATGTTTGCAATCAATTAAAGAAGTCCTTCCGTCTCATTTTGAGGTGTCTGCACTCCAATGTAGCGTCCCGGAAAATGCACAAGATGGCGCCCAAGCTCTGTTGGAAATGGGCTGATTTGTCTGCTGGGAATGTGCGTCAACTACTATCAAATATTAGTTTTGGTGCAACACACAATGATTCACCATTGCGTTATTTATGTGTTTTCCTTCTAATTTCACCATTGACAGGGATCAACACAAAGTTTTCAGACCAAACAAAGTACCCAAAATGCATTGTGTGTCGCTTTCTCGGTCAGGGGCGTTTCTTCCGTGACGTCACATCAGGCATCGTCATCAACTCGAAAACAAGACTTCCTGAATATTCAGCGCGAGTCTTGAAAGGTAAAATATAGCTACAGGCGGAGAAATCTTTGTCAAATACGCTCAGTAGAAGTCATTTGACAAATTATGGACACAACTTGTCTGGGGGTGTCGGTTGTCCTTTAAGTACAATTCTTCATTCAACTTTGAAGTTGAATTCAAGTCATCTTTACTAAAAACAAATATTTAATTACTAATCCACTACAAAGCAATATTTTTTTACAAATGCAATTTTCTTTTTTTCTTAATGTCAGTGTTGTCCTCGCATCACTTTTTTTTTTTTTTAATAAATCAATCAAGACACAATGGCCCTCCAAGCGCGTGCTTCAGACCAAGGGACATGTTGCTGTATTTTGAATGCGAGAGCTAAACTCAAGCTAAGCTACAACAGAGAACAAGCGACAGACCTTTTTCCCGTGAGACGCTCCCATGATGGCGGTGACGGGGCTCACTCCCCTCTCTCTCTCACTCTCTCACTCTCTCACTCTCGCACCCTCTCTCTTTCTGGCTCGCCCACCTTCTGCCAGCTACAAGTTTTTATTCTTCGTCCTCCTCCTCCCTCCCTGGCATGGGTCAACGTGCCGGCCGATGAGTAAGAGGAGGGTGAGGGGCAAAAGGGGGAGGCCACCTGTCCCCATCCTGACTTTCTGCTCCTGGCGTCCTGAGAAGGGATTAAATTTAAAGCGGTTTAAAGGACAACCGACACCACTTTTTTGCTTCCTAACTGACATCAGAAAAACGTTTTATAGCATCTAAAATACTCAAAACATGCAGGATGATATTTTTAGTCAAATGCAAAACACCAATAAAAAAATGACTTCAAGTGTCTAAAAACTACTTGAAATTGAAACCGGAAGTGGCCAGTTTCAGAAGGTCCCGCCCCCTTGTTCGTGACGTCACGCCAAGACGTCTTGCCTTGCTGGAGAATCAAAACAATGGCTTCAGATTGGCAGAAGATGCTTTCCTGTTAATCATCCAGTTATGAATATGATTCAAATAGTTCTGAAGAGGAAAGCATACATGTTTGCAATCGATTAAAGAAGTTATTCCGTGTCATTTTGAGGCATCTGGAGAGAAATGTAGCACCCAAAAGAGGCAGAAGATGGCGACAAAGCTCCGTGGAAATTTTCTCCTGAGAATTATTGTCAGCTGAATATCAAATAGTTGTTCGGTGCAACATACAACGATTCACCATCGCGTTATTTATGTGTTTTCCTTCTAATTTCGCCATCAACACAAAGTTTTCAGACCAAACAAAGTACCGCAAAATGCATCGAAGCGATGAAAAGACTGCTACAGTGTGTCCTTTCTCGGTCAGGGGCGTTCCTTCCGTGACGTGACGTCAGGACTCGTCACCAACTCAAAAACAAGACTTACGGAATATTCAGCGCGAGTCTTAAGGGCTAAAATATAGCTATATGCGGTGGAATATTTGTCAAATACGCTCAGTAGAAGTCATTTGAAGCCATTTTACAATTATGGACACAACTTGTCCGGAGGTGTCGGTTGTCCTTGAGAGTTTTGAAAGCCACTGAGAAATTACATGTATTATTATTATTATTATTTAAAAATGGGGTCTAGGTTTCCCCAAAATGTCAGAATATATTTTAAAATACGTATTTTAATACAGAGGGACTTTGAGGGCAATAAACGGCCAAAAGATTTGGAGTTTCCAACCAAAGGTGATAAAAAGAGCTTAACCACTCAATGGAAGATGAAAAATGTTGCTACTCGTGTTGCTAAGCTAGGCTAGTAGCTCAGCTAATATTTGTGTATAACACGTTGAGAATGAAAATAAAGAAAAATCACAAACCTTTCTCTAAGCAACTCTTGTTCCAACCGCGTCCAATCGAGAATCTTTTCAGCCTTCTTTTCGCTAAGAAATCAGCATCCAAACGCGTCACGGCACGCTGGCGCTAATCGTCAAGACGACGGATGACCCCGGGGACCAACAACTACGACAAAAGGAGCAGGAGAAGATCAACATCGGAGAAAGGAGCTCCTCACCAGCAACTCAACAACTATCAGGTAATAATAATACATTTCATTTAGAAGCGCCTTTCAAAACTCTCAAGGTCACTTTACAGTCACAGTATATGTTTATCTGTGGGTGAGCAGGGGCAGCCACGCGCCAGCGTTCACTCAACCCGGAATAACTCAAATAGATAGAAAGCTAGGTAGCTAGTTTATAGCTAGCTAGCGAGAAAGTTAACAAACCTGACAGGGTGCAGCAAACGCATGCACAGTATAGAATGACCCGACACCGAATGGTCGGGCCGGGAGTCCTTTTAACTGCCACTGATGAGGACGACCAACACCTGTGCAACTGAGGGCGGGGCCGTCAGCGCTACCCGTTGGTCGCCAACCAGATCAAATGCAAATTGACAAACGAACCGGAATTTCAACATTTCCAAACCGAACAAAGATTTCAAAATCGGAATAATTTACATTTGCTTTATTGATAAAGCATACGTTTGATTTGAAAAAAAAAAATTCATTTTTTTTTCTTGAAGAAGTTGTCGGCCACCCGGGCGGAGCCGTTTTATAAGTTGTACGCCCGACGTAAAAGTTGCACGCCCCGGGCGCCCGGGCAGGTGTTATTTCAGACACTGCAGATATGTCTGTTTCTGCAATTAACTTTTCATGCCGATGTCGATTGGTCGCAGGTTTGGGAGGTCTCATCATGAGCGAACGGCACGATGGTGGCGGCGAGCGCGCCCAAGAGAGGCTAGCGCGGGTCACTTCCTGTTTCCAGACGCTGGTGCGGTTCACTTCCTGTTTCCAGCAGTTGGCGGCGTCACTGGGAAGCTCGGCCGACTGCGCCTTCCTGAGACGCGAGATTGCACACGTCAGGGCCCTCGTCACAAACGTCGCCAACGGTTACCGGCTCATAACGCTCTTACAAGCTAACTCACTCAACGGCCGTTCTCGCACATCCTGACTCAAACGGTCCTATTTAACTCATTCACTGCCATTTACGTATTGTATTCGGGAATCAAAAATATATGACGCGGAGCACCGCTTCCAAATTTGGTCGGGTTTTGTTTTCATTTTTTTGGGAGCCGATAAAGCGCTTGTCAGACCTCTGTCTATGTTTTTCCCCTTCCACGAGGGGGCAGCATTTGCCTTTTGTCCATGTTAGCGCTTTGTTACAGCTTCAGCTGTTGTAAAAGCGCTATATATAAATCAATATGTATGTATTGCATTGGATTTTGGACAGCAGCCCTCATTTCCAGCTCATATAACTCCAAACGCTTATGATTTAGGAATTAACTATTTTTTTCTGGTGAAAGAAGAGAGTTTATGTATTTTTTTACATTGCATTGAATGTTGATGTAGTCCTAAAACTCCATATTCTGTGTGTCCAGGAATTTGAGTCACTATGACAAAAGCCCTGGCACTAGAGGTGATACATTTTTGCACATCTGGCAGTGAATGAGTTAATTGCTTGGCTTTGACTGATTGATTGGTCCAATTATGTTATTTTTCCCCCCCCCGGATAGGCCTGTCCTGCCATCTCACGCATCTCCTGTCCAACTGCGACTCGGGTCCCGCCTGCTCAGCGGAACGGCGGGAGCTGGAGCGCGTATGGGTCCACTTCCTGTCCGCCATGGAGAACTTCCTTCGGGACCTGCGTAAGGTCGGCGACCTGATTACGCTCTTCCCACTGGGCCAGCAAAAGGACCGCCGCTCGTTGATCAACACGGGTTAGCTTCGACGAGCTCACCCGGCGCGATCGTTGGACCGATCGTGATGTCACCTGTTGACTCCTTTAGGGTGTTTGGACGGCGTGGTGGGCGTGGCTACGAGAGCCTCTTCGGTTCACACACCCTGGTTGGCCTCCGACGTGGACGACCTCCATCAGGGGTCGAGCTTTCAGGAACACCTCAACACCCTGGAAGCGATGATGAGCGACATGCAGCTCAGGGTGAGTCCACGTACACGGATGGACGTAAACATTGCGGTCATTCTCCCACTGACGGAAAGGCGGCATGTTCCCGTTAGGTTCCTGTTGCATTTTGGTCAGTGGAGGCCACGCAGCAGACGGGTGGAGATGTCATGGACGAGGCCGAAGAAGGCTTGGAAGAGGCCTCCGCCGAGGAGACATCCGTTTGCTGCCGCCCATCAACACGTTTGGGTCTGGGCTGCGCTTGGTCGTAGCCGCCGCGCCATTTTTGATTCGACAGGGTTTGGAAACTCTGGAACTCACTTCCTCCCAATATGCGTTACATCAATTTTCTTCCCACCTTCAAATCCAATCTCAAAAGCCACCGATTTAAAAATCACATTTTCTGTGTACCTCTTTCTCTTGTTGCTATTTATAACTGTATTTTATTTATTGTATTCTAGTTGCGATTGTATTTTATTTATTATAGTACCTATGCTTGTCTGTGACTGTAAAGTGTCCTTGAGAGCTTTGAAATAAGCTTAAAATGAAATGTATTATTATTAATTGTACATGTATATAGCTTTATATACAGGGATGAGAATGACAAATGAGAAAAAAAAAAGGCGAGGGGGGCACACATGTATATGTATACAGTATATCACTTGTATATATATATATATATATATATATATATATATATATATATATATATATATATATATATATATACACACACACATATTTCAGCACTTTGCTGATGTGAAATGTATATTTATCCACTGCGAGACTAATAAAGGCAAATCCAAATCCGCGATTTCAACAAAATGTCAGAATGTATTCTTTAAAATAACTGTGATAATACTCACCATTAACGTGAATGGTTTTCTATTCCACATGATTGGTAAAAATCCAGACAAATTATCAGAATAAAAGTCAATTTGCCGGGTACATACGCAAGGTTACTGCTAGCTAGCTCATTAGCTTGCTTTTTGCTGCCTGTCACAGAAGTATATTGATGCTAACGTTAGCATGGAGCTTGTCATAGTGCCACTGACATTCGACTGTTTAATCGATGCTATCGTTTCATTGCAAATTAGAAGCTAACAAATTAGAACCTGTTCTCTCCACAAAGATGAATCCTCGTTGTACTAAATTCATCCTGTCTACTTGATAACTAATGTTAAGCAGATTCCTTACTTACAGACAGTGTATTGTCGGTGTTCAAATACCTGACATGTTTCGGCGACTACTTCCGCCTTCGTCAGAGTGTCACGGATGTTGCTGTGACGCGCCATTTTCAGCTGGTGTTGCTATGAGGGCGTGACCTACCTGTCAGAACTGACAGGCAAGCCACGCCCCCCGCTGTCCGCTCGTCCCTCCAGGATGCTGCTCCAGGTAGTAGAGAGCATGTAAGCTCCCTCATCCCTGTTGATGGTCCTTGGTCCTCGCTTTCGGATTTCAATGGCCTCCCTGATCCAGCGCTGATGTTTGTTGTCTTCGGTGCGGATGACTCTGGCCTTCTCCCAGTCCATGATGTGGTTCTCTCTTTTGCAGTGGTCCGTGATGGCTGATTTATGGTGCTCCTGTTGTGCTTGTTCTTTTATTGCTCTTGTTTGGATTGTTGCCGTCTCCTTCTCGCACTCGTTCTTGTGCTCTTTCTTTCTTGTATTGAAAACTGACAGGTAGGTCACGCCCTCATAGCAACACCAGCTGAAAATGGCGCGTCACAGCAACATCCGTGACACTCTGACGAAGGCGGAAGTAGTCGCCGAAACATGTCAGGTATTTGAACACCGACAATACACTGTCTGTAAGTAAGGAATCTGCTTAACATTAAAGATGAATCCTTCTGGCCATTAAAGTTGATTTTTTTTGTTTGCTCGTCCGCTTATTCAAAAGGTGGCCTTTACCCGTTTCGACATCAAGATCATCCAATCAAAATGGCGCTTTCCGCCAACTGGCGTCAGTATCATCCAATCAAAATGCCACTTCATGCCAACACAAGCCAAAACAGGAACTCATGCGAAAAAGCGAGAATACATAGTTTGTTTTATCCGGTAATTTTGGTCTGAAAAAGTCAGGAATCCGCCGATCGGCGGAAAATTCTCATCCCTGTATATAGCATAGACTGATAAATTGGCATAAACTGAAGCAACTTACGAACAAATTCACTTTACGAACGAATCTCGTTTGTAAATTGGGGAGCGTCTGTGTAGCGCTTTAACACCTGCTGAAGCTTGAATAAAAAATAAAGCGTGGATAACTATCATACACTATCAAAACACAATGTGTTGAATTAAGAATTTTATTGATTGAAAGGCAAACAAACATAAAAATACTGTACAAACACAAAAACTGCACACAGATTTTTAAAAAAGTGGAGCAGTTTCACATGTGGAACGTTGAGTGCAGATGAGCTTTGTAGGCTGAAAGAAGAAGTGGAAGGGAGAGTTATCTTTTAAAAATAAAGTTGCACAAATATAATCCCCCCCCCCTTTTTTTTTTGTTTTGTTTGTGCAACCCACCTTCTTGATTTGGCCAAAGCGCGGCGGCTGCAGAGTTAAGCGGACTCTCGTTGTTGGGCTCTGGAAGGAAAATCCAAGAGATGAGTGCTAGTCATGTGTCGTTCGCGAACGAGCCGGTTCTTAAAGCCCCATCTCTGAAGTGAACCAAGAGAGCCGGTTCCTAACAAGGAGCCGGGAATGGGAGCCGACTTTTTTTCCTCATCTACTCCCCGCCCCCAGTCTTTGGTTAAAGCCGCACGTGATTGGTCAATATCCGTAGGAGAGGAGGGAGGGGAGAATTATAGACACACAGCAGAGAAGAAGGGGGGGTAAGGTAGACAGGTGGACAAATGTTATCACATTATGCTGTTATTATTATTCAATTATTATATTTTTTACCAGTTGGTATGAGAGTATTATGGACAAATATTACATTATGCTGTTATATTATTCAATTATAATAATAAAAATACATATCATTTTTAAGCGCCTTTCAAAACTGTTTTTCTGTGGGTGAGCAGCGGCAGCCACACGCGCCAGCGTTCACTCAACCCAGAAGTAACAAAGCAAAAAAACCTCAAATATATTTTTTTTACTAGTTGGTATGATAGCATTATTAAGATCAAAAGCAAATTAGTGACAGCTGATGAGCTGATGAGTAACAACAAGGAAAGTGAAAGTTAGTGGATGCTCTCTGTACACGTATAAACCAAGCCATATAAATAAAAATATTTGATATCGTGTACATGTGTTTTACATGTGTAATTCATTTTTCACACAAGTTTACATGATTTTTGGTAATTAATTAATTTAAGCAAACAAAAAAAACTGAGGAGCCATTTGGGAGCCAAAAGAGCCGTATGTTTTTAGTGAGCTGAGCCAAAAGAATCAGCTCTCTGAAAAGAGCCGGAATTTCCATCACTAGTGAGCATGTAGCAGGAAGTGGGGCGGGGGTGGCAAGGAAGCCGAGAAAATGTGCTTTTACCTCCCAACAGGCTCTGGATTGACAACAGGACGGCACGCACATCCAGCAGAGCCGACCATTTGTCCTTGAGGATGTCGAGGCAGATGAAACCCTGCTCGTCCACATTGGGATGGAAACACGGCGACAGGAAGCGCACGCGCGGCGCTTGGTACGGGTATCCGGCTGGGAATTCTAGCGATAGCTTGTAGCGCAGACCCTCATAGACCTGGAGCATCACAGCCGTTAGCCGTTGTTGCGTCCACACACACGCCAAATCTGCTCGCCAAATCTTACCGTGTCGCAGGCGCCGTCGATGGTTCCCACCCATTTGAAGAGATTGTCCGATTCGGGGAAGGCTGAGATTCCCTTGTCGCCCGCCATCTGCGCTCCGAATGCACACAACCAGGCAAAACACTTTTAGTTCAATCACCGTGGATAGAATTTAGGACTTGGGGAAACTCCTTTATCACCGGAGTAATTTACGACTTGAAACTCCTTCACAGGAAGAGCTCATTAGCCAGGTGACACATTTATCAGTTAGTAGTAGTAGTAGTTAGGGGCGTGGTATTCTAATTAAGAAAACTATGTTTTACTAATCACTTAAAATTGCATATACTCTCAATAAATAGCTTGGCAGAGGGCTGCAGAATTCAGGCGTCTGTCATGAATGGCTACGTCTCCTGCCGGCAGTTACGGTTTCCCCTCGGTGGGACTTTATGAATTTGGGCAAGCCATTACTATGTTTAATCTTCTCCACATATAACATTCAAAATGCACAACAAATTAATGAATAACTAGTTTGAAGTAAAAAATAATGACTTATTGTGGTTTACATATGCCAATTTGAAATTTTGGTTCAGACTTCAGCAAGCATCTTGGAATTTTAAAAGTTTGATTAGCTAGCTCTCCGGGCGGCTCCCCAGCTAGCTAGCTATCTATTAGCTATCTAACTAGTGAGCGAGCTATCTTTCTATCAATTTGAGTTATTCTGGGTTGAGCGAAAGTGACCTTGAGAGTTTTGAAAGGTGCTTAGAAATTAAATGGATTATTATTATTATTAATAATGTTATAACGCACAAGCAAAATCTGTTCCACACTGTCCCGTGTGGTGTGGAGATTAAACTGCAATAAAGTATGCCATTCGTCGACACGGAAAAAGGAAGTGCACTCACCATCAGCGTCATCAACTCCTGTTGCAGCCTGCAAAACAGAATCAACACCACGTTTATCTTTTAATGGGGAGAGTGTTTCTGAAGTCATTGGAGACAATAATGGTACAAATTAAAGGAATGAATTGGTTCGCACCGTTTGGTGACCGATCCTTTGGTAGTGTTACCACCAGCTTCGTTGCCCTTCATGGCGGCGGCGGCACTTGCGGTTGAAGCAGCGGGGTCCAAGTTTTGAGAGGCCATCGGTCAGCTCTGAGCTGCACAAAAACAAAAATCCAGGATGTGGCTCGCAAAAGGCAACTTTGTAAACTCGTAACATGAAATTTGGAAATGTAACGGGAAACGCAAAGGCCTTAGCGTTTTCCCAAGACTGATTTTTAATAAGCAACTATGGCTCCATCGATGATTTGCCGATTAATCTGATGGATCTTGGGAAACAGTCCATGATTTCAAAGTAAGCATGTAGTATAAAATGTAATTGTTCAATGACTGACTTGGCCTGTAACATATGTGTTAAAATCAACTGATTGTTTTCCAAGGGTTAATAGGTCAAAAGATAATCAATCTGATTTCATGGAGGACTACAGACTGCAGAGGGGGTGAAACTGGATGATTTAAACGTTGTACTAAGTTCATCCTGTCTACTTGATATCTAATTTTAAGCAGATTCTTTACTTACAGACAGTGTAGGTGTTCAAATAGCTCAGCTGGAGCTGGAAATTGGATGATTTAAAGTTAAGGGGTCACAACGACTTCATCAAACTAGTTGATTGATCAATCAAGTGCTGAATGAAACGAATTAAGCGTCGTTCTTCGACAAATAAATCCTACTTTATAGGCCAAATGCGAACACCTAACATTAAAGGCCAAAGACCCACTTTGAAAAAGTGAATTTGACGAAGTCTGCTTGAAGGCCATCTTGACAAGCGAATTGGAAACATTAGCACCGAGAATTGGACGACACAAACGCCCAGATCAACGCTTCGATCTCTCCAAAAACGTTCGAACGAGTGGAACAATTTCACGCCGAAGCTCAACAAACGTTTGTCGTTAGCTAAAATGGCGAAGCGAGTCAAGCTAGCACACAATGTGTTAGCCTTCGACATCACTGTTCAATGTTTGATTGCAATCAGGTGCTTGCATAGTTTGTCGAACTCACCGTGGCGTCTATCGCTGAACTTGCGTCAAGCCAAAAGGCGAAAGAAAAGCGAAAAAAAGACGCAAAGCTGCCACTTATCCAGAACAGCGCCGCTCCCGATTTAAACGGACCCACTGGGGCGCAGAGCCAATCAGCAGCCGAGTTTCAAACTCAAACTTCTTGTTCCTATCCAATGACAGCACCCGATTCAAGGGGCGGGCGTTACAATTGGACAATAAAGGTATCCGGAAGTAGATGAAACCGAACCACGAATGACATCGTGTTCAAAAGGAAGAATATACAACTTTATTTTAATAATAATAATAATAATAATAATAATAATAATAATAATAATAATAATAATAATAATAATAATAAACGAGACACTGTACGTCCAACAGCGGTGTAAAACATTCATAGGTTTTCGAGGGAATAGCCTGACTTGTACCTAAAATATATATTCTTGTTTATAAAGTCATTGACATTTATACAGTAAAAAAATAAATATAAAGCTTGGCAGTTATGGAGAAAAATATATATTCTACCACTTCTAAGAGTTATAGAAATACAACTTAATCACCTTTATAAACTGTAGCGTTAGCAAAAAGATCGTAAACTTCAATCATTTTCCCCGTTTCTCGTTGTCGTATTCGGAAATTTCAAGAATCAGCATGGAGGGAAACGTGTGTATTACGTCATCATAAACTGCATAACTTGGAAAATCCCACGAAAAACGATTACATACTTCACAAAAATCCAATGATATACGACTGCGAGTACAGAGTGCGCACTGTTCACTGGACAGAAACAATCGCGGTGGAATAAAGGTCACTGTAGCGTACCGACATTTAAACTACATTCGGGATAACTAATCTTTGGACACTTTTATAATACTACATGAAATGAGTCATTTTTTAATGTCAGTAGTGCCACTCTAATGAAAAAAAATAATATGTCGTTTTTTACGGTGTATTGTTTTTGTTGTCCTGTGCTGTGTCAAACTATTCCTCCGTATTTGTTAATCCAAAAATAGGTGAGGGCGTCGGAAAATAGGGAAACTATTTTCCGAAATTCAGCTTCAGTCCTCCAAGCGGCGCTACGCAAGTGCACGCTGACGGAAGCGATCGCGGACGGAAAAAAATCGCACTTCCGGTGGCTCGTTTCACCATCTAATCAGCAGTCAAGATGAACGCGCCTCCTGCATTCGAATCATTTTTGCTGTTCGAAGGTGAAAAGAAGATCACCATCACCAAGGACACCAAAGTGCCCAACTCGTGTTTATTCACGCTCAACAAGGAGGACCACACGCTGGGCAACATTATAAGAGCGTAAGCAGCGTGATCGATAACTTGCTAATCGAGCGACGTCGCGTCGCATCTTCCGCTACTTTTGTTGTCATCGACAAAAAGCTCACGGCAATTCACTGCATTCAAATGTCGAAAGCACCGCGTTCATTTGTTGTCGTTTGTGATTTCATGATGAGCTCAGTGGGGGTGACGCTCAGCGCGCTTTTGTTGTTATTATTCTTATTTTTGTTCAGGCAGCTGCTGAAGGATCCTCAAGTTCTCTTCGCCGGATACAAAGTTCCTCATCCCCTGGAGCACAAGATCGTCATCAGGGTGCAGACAACTCCCGACTACAGTCCACAAGTAATATGCACCAACCCATAAGCATGGACCGAGAAAGTGAAACATGCATACCTAATAATACATTTAATTTCTAAGCGCCTTTCAAAACTCTCAAGGACACTTTACAGTCACGTGATTAGTTTTTTTTTGGTGCGGGTGACCTTAACTCATTCACTGCCAGACGATGTGCTGTCCACTCCAGTGCCAGGGTTTTTGTCATTGTAACTTGAATTCCAGGACCCACAGAATGTTGAGTTTTAGGATTACATAAACATCCAATGCAGCCTAAGAAACTTTAGACTCTGTTCTTTCATCAGGAAAAAAAGTTCATTCCTAAATTATATGGGTCTGGAGTTATATGAGCTTGAAATGAGGGCGGCTGTCCAAAAAAAAAATGCAATCCATACATATTGGTTTATATATAATAATAATAATACATTTTCATTTTTAAACGCCTTTCAAAACTCTCACAGAAGAAGTTTTGCTGCAGGTGAGAAGCGGCAGCCACACTCGCCAGCGTTCACCCAACCCGGAAGTAACTCAAATAGATAGAAAGCTAGCTAATAGCTGTCCAGTTAGATAGCTAATAGCCAGCCAGATAGCGTATAGCCAGATATAGATAGACAGCAAGACAGCTAATAGATAGCAAATAGTTAGCTAGCTAGATAGATAGCAAAAAGGACTTCTTGAATCAATTGCAAACATTTCATCTTTCCTCTTCAGAACGATTTGAATCATATTCATAACCGGATGAGTAACAAGAAAGCATCTTCTCTGATTCGGAACTTTCTGAAGCCATTGTTTTGATTCTGGAGCAAGGCAGTTTGTGAAGGAGTATCCTGGCGTGACGTCACAAAGAAGTGGGCGGGACTTTCTGAATCTGCCCACTTCCATCCGAGCTTATTTTGTGGCAGTTTTGGGACACTTGAAGTCATTTTTCTTGGTGTTTTGCATTGGATTAAAAATATCAGCCTGCGTCTTTTGGCTATTTTCGATGCTATAAAACGTTTTTTCTGATGTCAGTTAGGAAACAACAAAAATGGCGTCAGTTGTCCTTTAAGATATCTGCTCTCTTATTTTAATGTTGCACGCCTCGTTGGATAACCATTGACGAGCTTGCCTGATGCTTCTGTGTGGCAGGAAGCTTTCACCAACGCCATCACGGATCTAATCAGCGAGCTCTCCCTACTGGAGGAACGCTTCCGGGTGGCCATCAAAGACAAACAAGAAGGCAACGAGTGACCTCATCCAGCCTTCCGTCGTGATCTCGCTTCTACCCTCATCTTGTAAATAATTGCCTTTTGTGTTGCAAAGTCAAATAAAGATGTCTTTTTGGTAACTATAAAATCATTTCTTTTGCAAAACAAGTGAAACATGACACGCTTTGTCGTTTTCATACAAAGACGAGCTGATTTGGGGCCTTTTCAGATGGGGAGGGATTCCTTGCATTATTTGACGTACCACTAGAGGGAGCCCAAGCCCCGCCCATTGAGAAGCACGACTTCCTGCGCTTTTTTTTATAAACTTGGAGGACCTTCAGAGTTCCGAGTCCCTCTGCGCCTCCATGGCCTTCTGCATCTTCTCCACCATCCACAGAGGAACCGAGAACGGCTTCAACTCGTCCATCTTCACATCCAGGCAGTCCCTGCGCACACATTTGCATGAGGGGTCTCCGTGACGACGGACCCTGACGGCGGACCGCGATGAAGGACCCTGACGACGGACCGCGATGTCGGACCCTGACGACGGACCGTGGTGACGGACCGTGACGACGGACCGTGGCGACGGACCGTGGCGACGGACCGTGACGACGGACCGTGACAACGGACCCTGACGACGGACCGTGACGACGGACCGTAGCGACGGAACGCGATGACGGACCGTGGCGACGGACACTGACGACGGACCGTGACGACGGACCGTGACGACGGACCGTGACGGACCCTGACGACGGACCGTGACGACGGACCCTGACGACGGACCGTGGCGACGGACCCTGACGACGGACCGTGACGCTGCCACTCACCTGTAATCGTCGCCACGCGCCAGATCCTGGACATCCTCCTCAATCAGCAGATAAGCCTGAGTGATCAAACACACGCACGCCGTTGTCAATGTCTGTGGTCACCGCACCGGTTGGCGTTTCGTTGATCGTTACCATCTTGCCGCCCGTCGCCCTCATGTGATGACGCTCGGCCAGCCATTGCTTGTCCTTCGTATCCGCCGCGTACTGAAGCACACGTGCGACGTGTTATTCCAATCGCGTGCGTCCCAAACGTTAGCATCTCAGGCTTTGCGTGAACGCTTGTGTTTACCTTAAAGAGATCAGCGTGTTTGATATAAATTCGCCCCCTGGTACCGCCCATCCCCAAGGCCCTGTGAAAGAAAATGAAGGATTTTTAAAACATACTCTTTCTAGACAGAGTAGACATAGATAGCTAGCTAGGTAGAAAATAGCTAGGTAGCTAGCTAGATAGCAAATAGCGAGCTGGCTAGCTAGCTAGCCATATAGACAGCTGGATAGCCAGGTAATAATAATAATAATCCATTTCATTTCTAAGCGCCTTTCAAAACTGTCAAGGTCACTTTACAGTCACAGGATACGTTTTTCTGTGGGTGAGCAGTGGTAGCCACACGCACCAGCGTTCACTCTATCTGGCTGGCTAACTAGCTGGTTAGCTATATATTAAGTAGCTTTCTATCTATTTGAGTTACTTCCGGGTTGCGTGAACGCTGGCGCATGTGGCTGCCACTGCTCACCCACAGAAAAACGTTATCCTGTGACTGTAAAGTGACCTTGAGAGTTTTGAAAGGCGCGATGTGGAGGGGGGGGATGCCTTACTTGTTAGCTCTGGAGCCCAAAACAAACGTGCTGCTTTCATTCAACCTGGACGGCTCCCACTGCATGTCACAAACAACACAATCGTTATTTGTAATGTAATGGCCAGAATAGGAACACTTGACAGCCTTTTTGGGCAAAGAAATTTGTTTTTATGCTGATTAGAAATTAGACTGTAATTTCTGGACGACAAACATGATGATACTAGTGCAACGTGTTCTACCAAAGTCAAATTCCTTGTACAGTGATACCTCATCTTACGAACTTAAAGGACAAGCGACACCATTTTTTTGTTTCCTAACTGCCAAAACACGCAGGATGATATTTTTAGTCAAATGCAAAACACCAATAAAATGACTTCAAGTGTCCCAAAACTGCCACAAAATGAAACCGGAAATGGCCAGTTTCAGAAGGTCCCGCCCCCTTGTTTGTGACTTCATGCCAGGACGTCTTGCCTTGCTCGAGAATCAAAACAATGGCTTCAGATTCGGAGAAGGTTCTTTGTTGTTACTCGTCCAGTTATGAATATGATTCAAATAGTTCCGAAGAGGAAAGCATAAATGTTTGCAATCGATTAAAGAAGTTATTCAGTGTCATTTTGAGGCATCGGGACAAAAATGTAGCGTCCCAGAAAATGCACAAGATGGCGCCCAAGCAAGCTCCGTTGGAAATGGACTGATTTGTCTGCTGGGAATTTGTGTCAACTAGTATCAAATAGTAGTCTTGGTGCAACACGCAACGATTCACCGTTATTTATGTATTTTCCTTCTAATTTCGCCATCAACACGATGTTTTCAGACCAAACAAAGTACTCAAAATGCAGTGTGTGTCGCTTTCTCGGTCAGGGGCGTTCCTTCAGTGACGTTACGTACGGACTCGTCACCAACTGAAAAACAAGACTTCCGGAATATTCAGCGCAAGTCAAGTCAAGTCAAATATAGCTATATGCGGTGGAATCTTTGTCAAATACGCTCAGTAGAAGTCATTTGTAGTCATTTTACAAATTATGGACGCAACTTGTCCGGAGACGTCTTTTGTCCTTTAAGGCCAGAAATTACGGTAATTGCTGCGATAGCTCCAAAAGTGGACTCGATAGAGAAACGCAGAAATCCGTTTTGACATTTCAAACCAAAGTCAATGAAAATGTTCTTCCCGAGCATAATAGCGAAAAGCAAATGTGTGTGTGTTATAATCTGACCTTTGGTCCTTCCTTTTTGACGGCTTCACATTTCACCTTCACGCTGACAACACACACATAAAAAGTACTTTTCTTTTCACTATTTATCAAGATCATCCTCATGTGCTGTAATACTCACTGAGCGGCGACGTTCAAGGATCGCTCGGACGCCATGGCCCCGCCCACGCGGTTCTTTCTCTGAGGACGCACAAACACACAGAACAGAAAGACATGCCGAAATCGACCACATTAATATCCGTGCGACTAAAACACACGCGGTGCAAGATGCAAAAATGAAATGCTTTCGGAACGTCACCTTTTTTGGGACTGGACTTCCTCTTTGGCTGCAGTTTTCTTCAGAACCTCGAGAACGCTGCGGGCAACCACACACCAGAACAAACAGGTGAGCAAAAATCAGACTTCAAGATGGTCTCAGTTCATCTGCCTTACCTTGATGGTCACCTCGGAAATTGATTTCTTCACGTCACTTTCGGGAAACAAAACTTTGGCCTGCGGTGGTAACCGTGGCAAATGCACAAATACAGACAGACAGTGTGATTAAAGTTCAGAGAAACACTCACGCAGACAGAAACACAGTGTCAGACACACACACACACACAAACACTCATAAAACAAGATACACACGCACATCATGACACTCTTACATGTTCCAGAACATTCCTGCAGGCCTCCTTGATGAGCTGATCCGTGTGCACTTCGTCTCCGACGTTCTCCTTCACGTTGTGTGCTGCCTTCTCAAAAAACTGCACAAATGACAACACAACTCTGCCATCACAGATACGCACAGGCAGACACAGACACACACACACACACACACACACACACACACACACACACACACACACACACACACACACACACACACACACACACACACCATGTGGTATTTCCTGAACACGGCCATGATGTCATCATTGAAGCTCGGCTGAAGAACCGCCCTCAGGAGGTCCATAGACACCTGCGGGTCCGTGTAACTACACAAATACACAACGCGTATGTGTATATACACAAAACACAATCACTTTTTTTTAAATACAGTAAAGTCTCGTTATATCGATATCGGATATATCGATAGTCCCGGTTATATCGATACTATTTCTATGCACGCACTGAGAAAATTACATGCAAACAGGGTCGGATATATCGATATTTCTTCGGACTCCCTTGAATATCGATATAATAACGAGACTTTACTGTAATAATAATAATAATAATAATAATAATAATAATAATACATTTCATTTTAAGTGCCTTTCAAAAGCTCTCAAGGACACTTTCCAGTCACAGACAAGCATAGGTACTATAATAAATAAAATACAATCACAAATAGAACACAATAAATAAAATGCAATTCTAAATAGAAACAAGAGAAAGAGATAAATCCAGGCATGTTTTACGTATTTATTTATTTTATAATAATAACAATAACAACAACAATAATAATAGTATTTTTTATTGCTTTGGTTGAGTCTAGGCTGGGTTCAATTTGTTCCTGTAGCCATTTAAATTGATTTTAGATTGGTGTTTGTCGAAGTTTATCATTAAAAAGGTGAAATGAAATACGAAAATTGCAAACGCGGCTTTCTTTTTCTGTTTGCGTTTCTGTCCTTACCTGACCGCCATGTGTGAGCGTCGTCCTCTCCTGTGGACGTGCCTGTGTTTGATCATCAAGTTCCACGGATTCTGACACAAACAGGACGGCACTCGTTTCTTGCAAATGCGCGTTTTAGTTTCGTGTTAGTGTTTCATTCTTACCGACGGCTGCTGGCTTCCGTCTGGCCGTGTTCGCTTTGTTTGTTTGTCTTCCATTGCAAAAGCTTTTCAGGTGACTTGGCTAACAACAGTTAAAAACCCTTAAAACAACAAAAATTAAAACCAGCTTCGGCCGGGTGTCGTTTTATGTCCAATATGAAGCCATATAGTGACCGCAGAACGTAATTTGGCATTAATTTCACTGTGCAGTCAGTCACTTGCGACTCTAAATTCCCGGATTGGACGTCACAAACCACTTCCGCTTTGGTCAAGTTAGCAGTCGTCATATACCGTTGACTTCCGGTGGTTAAATGAAAGAAAACAAAAATCGGTCGCTTTTATTAGCGATTCAGCTCATCGATCAGGTTAGCAGCCGTCATATATCGTTGACTTCCGGTGGTTAAATGTAAAAAAACCGGCCGCTTCTATTAGCGATTCTGTTCATTGGTCAAGTTTGCAGCCGTCATATATCGTTGACTTCCGGTGGTTAAATGGAAAAAACGGACGCTTTTATTAGCGATTCTGCTCATTGGTCAAGTTAGTAGCCGTCATATATCCTTCACTTCCGGTTGACAATAATCCAAATGACATCGGTGTTGAAGTTTTTCAATTTTACACGACAACATGCATGAAGTCGTAACAGAAGTCAAAAAGATAAACGAAAACGAACCCCCCCCCCCTCACCCCTCCAAAATAATCTGTAGAAATAACTATTCATGTTCATTCATTTGATTCAAAGGTGAAAGTGATTTAATTTGATGTCTTAAAGGATCACAATTGGCAAAGGATGAAATAGAACTTTACTGAGTCAAACTGCATTTTGTCTGTAGCGCATTTATATACACAGTCCAGTCCAAAGTTTTGTATTTACACGGTCGCAGACCCAGGCAGGGCCAATAAAAAGAAAAACAAACAAATCGCTGATTGGCGTCAGTTGGGAAAAAAGAAAAACAATCACAAAATGATTAAAAGCTCACAAAAAAATGATCACATGAAACTTTCTCGTTTTGTGTGAAAACGTGTCAAAAATATGGACGTCATTAGACAAATTCTCTCTATTTTTTTGGGCGGACAATTGGAATAAATCTGTCGTCCAATTTGAGCAAAAAATAGGTCGATTTGGGATTGCACATTGTGCAACCCCCCAAAAAAAAGCTTTTGTATGATGCTCAGCTTGTCCTAATGAAGAAAAAAAACGTTTCATGCAAGCGCAGCTGCTACGTGAGGCTTCACGACAAACAAAAGAAACAAAAACTTGCTGGATTTACTTCAGCGCGCACACACACACTCTCACACATTTTGTACATTTACAATATATAGATTTGTTTTCTTCTTCTTAATAACACTTTGGTTTAGTTTGGAACAAACTATTGTAAACAGTATGATACAGAAACGATGATGACTAAAAAAAGCTTCCATTGAATTTGACCTTGACTGTACATCATTTACAGGGTGGATCAGGTGCCCAATCGGGGGCGTCACCTGTCGCCGGCATTTTGTGCGACATCATGTCCGGCGTTGATTTATTTTGAAATGAGCCTGACTTGCTGTTGCCACGGCAACCTCAGACAGACAGGCGGTTGATTCGTTAGAAAGTGTCCAAATAAGCAAACAATTCTACGTCAGCGACCATATTACCTCTTTTAGGCCAAGCGCAAAGTCGCGTAAAGTCGGTATTTGAATTGCAAGAGTGTAACGTTGCACATAGCTATTATGATATCGCCGACATTTTGGGTAATCTGCGGGTGTGCAGAAAGATGTTTCAAAAGCAAATTGGCTTGCTGACTCCAGTACGTAAAAGAAAAGAAAAAAAAAACGATAGCTGCCTTGTCGACCAATCCCCAAGCGGCCCTCCGCAAGCCAATTATTGCTTACCATCAGCACGCGGGGAACTTCCTCCATTACACGGCGGCCATCTTGTCCTGCGGACTCCCGCCATCGTTGTTGTTCTTGTCATGGCTCCCGGGCGAAACGAGCGCAGCGGTCGTCCTGTCGGCGCTCTTGTTGACGGCGGAGGAGTCTCGGTCTGCCGGAGGCGGGTGGGCGGGGCCCGGCGAGGCCAAAGGGGGGGCACCGGCGGCAGGGGCGGAGCGCGAGGGCCGGTAAGACGCCGTTAGTTCAGCCAAACGCTCCGGCGTAGGAGCCCACTTGGCAAAGCCCGCCGCATTTTGGAGAAAAAGCACGGCCGTGCCGTGGACCGCCCGGTAGTACATCTCTTCCCTACATGCAAATAGGCACGCAAAATTCAGCCCTTCGAATCCCATTAAAAAAAAAAAAACATGGGAGGAATATCTTAAAGGACAACGTCACGGAACGGGATTGTCATCAACTCAAAAACAAGACTTCCTGAAGATTCAGCGCGAGTCTTAAAAGGTCAAATATAGCGCTGGAATCTTTGTAAAATACGCCCAGTAGAAGTCATTTATAATAATATAATAATACATTTCATTTCTAAGTGCCTTTCAACACTCTCAAGGTCACTTTAAAGTCACAGGATCAGTTTTTCTGCGGGTGAGCAGCGGCAGCCACATGCGCCAGCGTTCACTCAACCTGGAATAACTCAGATAGAATGTTAGCTAGCTAGCTAATAGCCAGTTCGATAGCGAATAGATAGCTAGTCAGCTAGCGAATAGATAGCCAGCTAGATAGCTAATAGCTAGCATATAGATAGAAAATAGACAGCCAACTAGGTAGCCAGCGAGATAGCTAGTTAGCAAATAGATATCGTTGAAGTGATTTTACAAATTATGGACACAACTTGTCCGGAGGCGTGCGTCGGTTGTCCTTTAAAGATGTTGTAGCAGAGGAAGCTCGTGTTGTGTACCTCTTGCAGATGTGCTGACTTCCGGATCGATATTCGTGTTCGTAGGCAGGCACGCTCATCTGGTGACGCAGGAAGCGACTTCCCTCCATGCGGCCGAGGGCCGGCGTGACGGGGTCTCGCCACTCGGGGATGAAGACAATGAAGGACAGAGGCTCGCTGGACTGCTCCAGAAGGTCCTGGGACGGACGACACGTTGATTAAAGGCAAGCAAATTGCTAAAATGCTGCTTTTTTTTTCCTTTTTACAGCTCATTGACAATCAAGTGAGTTGTGCGAGTGGATTTTATCCAAATCAAAACGAGGGTTATGGCAGTGTCTGAAATAACGTCTGCCTGGACACCCGGACCATGCAACTTTTACGTCGGGCGTACAACTTACAAAATGTCTCCGCCCGGGTGGCCGACAACTTTTTCAAGATTTTTTTTTCTTCAAATCAAACGTTTGCTTTATTCCGATTTCAAAATCTTCGTTCGGTTTGGAAATTTGGAAATTTCTCATTTTGGTTTTTCGTGCGCTAGGGTGCCAATAAAGTGCTGGTCAGGCCAACAACTTCTTCAAGGAAAAAAAAAATTCAAATCAAACGTTTGTTTTACTCAATAAAGCAAAAGCTACAGGCAAACCGCTACTAGCCACGTGGACTCCTCTTTCTAAGCGCCTTTCAAAACCTCGAAGTACACTTTACAGTCACGGTATAGTTCAAACCACGAAACAGGCTTCTGATTGGCTGCCGTGACGAGTATGCAAATAACTTTTGGCACGAGTTTTAGACACTAAAAATGCGAGAAAAAAGACCCCCCGCACAGTCACCTCAAAGTGTGTCACCATGGCGTCCATCAGCTCTTCGCAGAACGGCGGGTTGGCTTCAAACGAGCCGCTGACAGGACAGAAGGACAGGAAAGGGCTGCAAAAACACACACACGCGGATGTTACTACACGTTTGTCGTCACGCTAAGACGCGCGCATAGACGGCTACGTGCATCTCACCCTCGGGAGCCAAAGTAGCAGTCGGTGTCAGGGAAAGCGGAGCAGAACTGCTTGTAGTAGCAATTGAGCGGTGAGGCAAAACACTCAAAGGAAACCCCAAACTGCCGATTCAAAGCCTCAAACACAGACACCGGCAGCGCCCCCTGCAGTCCCGTACCTTCGTTGGCGCTGCTGCCGAACATCACCTGCGGACGCACCAAGGCGTCATCCGATCAACTTGACAGAAAAAGTGTCTGATTGGTGGGCAGGACATCAGCTGACCTGATATCGCTTGAGCAGGCACCAAACCCTCGACAGGAATTTCTCAAAACGAGAGTCATCGATGCAGCTGTATCTGTACAGCAGCTCCTGCACACACACACACACACACACACACACACACACATGGCATACAACATTAGTGCTGCAACTAACTAATCGATTAATCTATCGATTAGTCGATTGATTAATCAGGTGGATGGACATTCCGTGCCATCATTCAAAAGCAGGATATTTCGTCTGTGTAATCTCAGTCGTACAGGAGTGGTCCATCGATGAGAAGGTTTCTTCACCCGTCATCTGTACTTGACGGTGTCGGACGTTTTTATAATTAGTTCGCTGACGAAGCCTCTTGGATAAGAAGCGAAACGTCCGACACCTTCAAAGAAGTACAGATGACGGCTGAAGTAACCTTCGCATCAAAGCAGGATATTATTTTTTTTTATTGACATAAATAGCGAATGATTTCATCAGAAAATGGACAATGCTGATTATTTTCTAAGGTAGCAGATGAAAGTGTCCTATTTTGGATTGGATTTGCTTTTATTAGTCTCGCAGTTTGTGAACGTGAAATTTACATTTCACATTTGAAAATACATAATGATAAGTCTGCTTTCATAAAGCATGACTAATAACATTTTGAAATGATTTCCCGCGGACAAAGTGATTTTCCAATGTTTTAGTACGTTTCCTTAAGTGTTGTTGAAAACTGACCAGCTTGCTAAAGTGTCCTCTGTTGACTTTGACCATCTCCCCTCGGAATCGCAGACAGGCCACGTCGTTCTCAAAATGGAGTTCCACGCGCGGTAGCGGCGGCGACGCCCGCTCCAAACGTAACGGGTAACAGTACACCAGGCGGGACGAAGACGAGGACGGGGATGACGTGGATGCATCTGGAGACACAATAATAATAACAATAATAATAATAATAATAATCCATTTCATTTCAAAACTCTCAAGGTCACTTTACAAATACAGGATAACACATAATATCGGGGTGTCAAAGTCATGTTGATGCCGCAGGCCACATTGTAGTTATGGTTTTGTCTCGAGGGCCGTTATGAAGCCATTAGAATGTTTCATCCCCTCCACATATGACATATAGAGCGCACAAGAAAACTAGTTTTCAAATCTGAAGTCAATGATAATGACTGTTATTGTGGTTTACATTCAAAAATATGACATTTTGGTTAGGATTTTTAGTTTGATTTGCTTTCACGGGCCGAAAAAAATGATGTGGTGTGCCAGATTTGGCCCCCGGGGCTTGACTTTGACACCTGTGCATTTTATTATATAAATTGTGAAAATTGGATTAGCCTGTATTCGTCTCGCAGTGGCTAAATTTACATTACTTAGCAGGAAATTTAAGGTAGGAAGAGGAAAGAAAAAGATGAAGTAGAAAAACAAAATACAGGAGCTGCTGGAAAGGCAGCCACTCGGGAAATGTGTTGATTAAAGGACAACCGACACCATTTTGTTTTTGTTTCTTAACTGACATCAGAAAAACATTTGAAATCATCTAAAATACCCAAAACACGCAGGCTGATATTTTTGGTCAAACACAAGCTCCATTGGAAATGGGCTGATTTGTCCGCTGGGAATTTGTGTCAACTTACACCTTCTTTATGCGTGTTACCGTAATTGGCTGTGACTCACAATGATTCACCATGGCGTTATTGATGTAGTTTTCCATTCTAATTTCACCATCAACACAAAGTTTTCAGACCAAACAAAGTACTCAAAATGCATTGTGAGGCATTCCTTCCGTGACGTCACTTAGGGTATCGTCATCAACTCGAAAACAAGACTTCATGAATATTCAGTCTTAAAACGTAAAATATACGTTGGAATCTTTGTCAAACGCGCTCAGTAGAAGTCATTTGAAGTGATTTTACAAATGATGGACGCAACTTGTCCGGAGGTGTCGGTTGTCCCTTAAAGTAAGGACTGGATTTGTGTGCGCGCGAGCGAGTACCTGCGGGTGGGTCTTGCAGGAGGCTGAGGTGCGTGTGTCGAAGGCGCCTGCAGTACTCGGACGACAGTTGGTAGATCTTGGAGCAGATTCCTTCCACCGAGTCTTTGGCCACGGCCGTCACGTGAGGACCGCACTGCTGGCGCAGGTGCTCCAGACGATCCTGTGACAACAAATCCATATCGAGATATAGTGATTTCAACAACATGTCAGAATGTAGTATTTAAAATCACTTTGTGATAATACTCTGCATTAATATGAATGCTTTTCTATTCCTCATGATTGGTAAAAATCCAGACAAACTATCGGAATAAAAGTCAACTTGCCGGGTCCATACGCAAGGTTAC
This sequence comes from Hippocampus bargibanti, assembly GCF_051943395.1. Lineage (NCBI taxonomy): Eukaryota > Metazoa > Chordata > Actinopteri > Syngnathiformes > Syngnathidae > Hippocampus > Hippocampus bargibanti. The sequence goes on along the minus strand of NC_142745.1, from coordinate 1,461,407 downwards.
TGCTAGCTAGCCTGCACACTGCTCATTAGATAGCACGCTTGCTTTCTGCTGCCTCTCACAGTAGTATATTAATGCTAACGTTAGCATGGGGTTTGTCATAGTGCCACTGACATTCGATGGTAACGTTTCATTGCAAATTAGAATCTATCAAATTAGAACCAAAAGAGAATCATTCGCTCCGTTTAACCAGATTTTTTTTTTTTTACTCGTCTGCTTATTCAAAAGGGGGCGTCGTTTACCTTTTTCGACATCAACGGTACCTCAATCAAGATCACCCAATCAAAATGGCGCTTTCTGCCAAACGGTGTCAGTATCATCCAATCAAAATGGCGCTTTCTGCCAAACGGTGTCAGTATCATCCAATCAAAATGGCGCTTTCCGCCAAACGGCGTCTGTATCATCCAATCAAAATGGCGCTTTCCGCCAAACGGCGTCTGTATCATCCAATCAAAATGGCGCTTTCCACCAACACAAGCCGAAAACGAAAAGGAGAATACATATTTAGTTATATTTTTGTCTGTTAGTTACATTTTGGTCTGAAAAAGTTGGAAATTGTCATCCCTGAAAATGATAAGTGCGAAAAAAAAAAGAGCTGCGAAAGACTTTGATAAAGGGGAGTAAAAAAAATAAAAATAAAAGAGTACATACCATGTAGTCCTCCTTGCTGGCCGAGTGGTCCTTACGTAACCAGCTCATGGTGTCTTCGGCGTTCCACTTAACCACCTTGCGGCTTTCCGGGCTGGCGTTCCTGTGGTGGAAATGCGTCGCGTGTTAGCGAGCGAGTGCGGCAACGCCAGGGTGGAAAAAGGCGTAACGCACCTGGAGTCGATCATCTTCTTGGCCGCTTCGGCGTACTTGAAGAGAAGCTTGCGGGCCTCCTCCTTGTATTTGATGCGAGACAGCCTGCCGCGCAACACAAAAGCCCCCCCGGGGTCATTTTGGACATTTGTCACGGACGGTCGTCGTCGTCGTCGTCGGAGCCACGTGGAGCAACCTGATGGGGATGTCGTTCATGACCTCTCTGAACATGGACGGCGAGATGACGGGTTCGCAGTCGCTGGGCAACAGGGGGTCTAAACCTTTGTCCAGGACCTTTCTCTCCAGCAGCCAGCGGTTAAACGACTCCCGAGGGGGGTCGATGCCTGCCGCCGCCGCGTACACAAACACACACACGTGTGGCGTTATCGGACTAAAAGGGCAAAGCAACGCCAGGGCGGTTTGTGATTGTGCCTACCTTCTCTCTGGTGACAGAGTTCGTGGTAGTGCTGCCTGAGTTTGGTGACCAGCTGAGCTCTCTGCAACTCGATCTCGGGGTGGGGGGGCAGGTCCTTGGCGGGAGGGTGTTCTCTGATCACGGCATTGGTCTGGATGTCTAGATCCCAGTAAACACTGGAAGACCATCGCAAAATAAACACACTCACTGTCAGACAATGTGCAAAAAAATGTGGCCACTCCAGTGCCAGGGTTTTTCTCATGTTCACTCAAATTGCTGGACCCACACAATATTCACTCTTAGCACTACATAAACATTCAATGCAACGTAAGACTCTCTTCTTGCATCAGAAAAATCGCAGGGATAATACTAGTGGGCCTCAATCTGCAGTACATTTGCACCTACCAGCTAGCAACCACTCATTTGACGACAATAAGGTTAAAATCTAAGCGAAAGAACATAGTGCTTTGAAAGGTGAGTCAAAGAAACTATTTTCATAAAACAGCGAAACCCTGCACTAAATCGCCATGGTGGGGTGAGGTTCAATTTGGATCGCTCCTACAACCGACTTAGTTATACTGATGAGGTGATACCAGATCAAATGGGGCAATCAGGCCAGTCGTAGACCCCACACTCAGGACAATAGAAGTAATCAGTGTAGCCGTCGGGAGTAGTCCTCTGCTCCCCCCCAACCTGAGAGCAGGGACCAATCATAGCAGTGTCTAGCACCGCCACGTCTGGACGGTAGGGATATATATCGGGCCAAAACTACCAGCAAAAGATTTTAGTTCGCTGACGAAGCCGCTTGGATAAGAAGCGAAATGTCCGACAACTTCAAAGAAGTCCAGATGACGGCTGAAGAAACCTTCTCATCAGGAAAAGAAAAAGAGTTAATTCCTAAGTTATATGAGTCTGGAGTTATACGACTTGGCAGCTGTACAAAAGGCAAATATTGCCCCCTTGTGGAACGGAAAACATTGTCAGAGGTGTGACCAGCGCAAAACTCTTACAAAATCGGGAATGGCGCTCCACGTGATGCTTTTTTATTCCCGGATAAATTCAGGAATGGCAATGAATGAGTTAATTTAAAAAAAAAAAATCAACCAGCATACATGGATCCATACTGCAAATATTGACATACACAATTAGTTGTCTTGTGCTCGGAGTACAAGACGAATACTTTTTGAGGTGGTATTCGGTGTCAAGGCTTTGAGGAGACCCGGCACCGACATTTTCACTTACACGGCCGGCCTATACGGGGCGGGGGCGGGGCTTGGTGTGGTAGGCGTGGTCGGCCCCCCGACCGCTGCACCTTGTTTGTCATCAGGGGGGGCGCTCCAGGGTTTGGCGCCGGGCGTGCTGGGCGAGATGGGTGTGGTGGGCTCAGCCTGAATGAGACACGCCCGTCGTGTCATAAGAGAACGCCCGTTGCGCTGATGGGTGGCGGGGAGAAAGAAAACGACCGCGCTTACCTTAGCCCGTTTCAGGCTGTTGGGGCCCGTCACCTGCTCCTCGGAGCTCCGCCTCTTCCTCTGGCCGTTGCCTAGGTTACCGTCAGCACCCTCTGCTGGAGCTGCATTCAGTCCTAAAGGATCCGACTGCAAACGGAGATCAAAAACATGCATGTTAGCTATCTGGCTCGCTTATTAGCTGGCTGGCTATCTAGCTAGCGATCTGGCTGGCTAGCTATTAGCCATGTATTAGCTAGCTAGCTTTCTATCTATCTATTTTGTAGTGTTTTTGTACTTCAGGTCATCACAAAGAGGGTACAGCAAGTCCTGAAGAATGAATGACTATCTGTGTCTTTGTGTTGTCATATTATTTGTTATTTTTGTTGTTTTTTTTCCCAAGATGGCGGCGCGTGAACACGCCGGCAAAATGGCGTTTTTGTGTTTATTATGTTTGTTAAAAGTCATTACATGTGCCTTGTATGCTGGGTCCGTGAGGACAGTCATTTCATCTGTGCTGTATGTCACGCCTAAACTGTGTCCTAAACTGCAGTTGTTATCAATTTTGCTCATATGCTAGCTATCTATTTGCTATCGATTAGCTATCTGGCTCACTTATTAGCTAGCTGGCTATCTAGCTAGCTATATTATTTGTTGTTCAGTTTTTTTTTACCTTTATGTTACTTCTGGGTTGAGTGAACGGTGGCGCGTGTGGCTGCCGCTGCTCACACGCAAAAAAAATATCATGTGACTGTAAAGTGTCCTTATGAGTTTTGAAAGGCGCTTATAAATGAAATGTATTATTATTATTATATGTTGAAACGCTCGCATTGAACAACAGGTTTCATGAAAATAAATTAGTGACCCAATGACAAGCAAAAGAAAGTTAATTTCATCCTATTTATTGATTTTTTTTTTTAAACCCCAGAGCATGCACTATTTCCCACTGGCTAGGGTTGACAAACTGCGCCTCGGCGACTCACAATGACGTCGTGCTGGCCCAAAACTGGCACCTCCCACAGGCTCTGGTTGGTGAACCTGTTGAAGTAGTACGGACGATTCTCCCGCCGAGACCAACACTTGGACCACCCCGCCTGGATCAACTCATCTGCGAGGAGACGGGTGGCAGACGGGTGAGACACTCATACGGGGAAACCAAACTGCTGAGACGTTGAGTGACAAGCAGATGTCAATTAGACAGCTGCGAGACAGACAAACAGCTGACAGTAAGAGACAGAATGAGGAAAGACGTGAGGTGGAAAGACGCAAAAAGACAGCTGAGTATGAGACAGCTAATAGAAAGGCACTGGTCAGAGAGACTGATAGTGGGAAAGGCATTGAGAGACAACTGAGAGAGAGAGACAGGTTGCGATAAAGAGATGCGAGACAGAGACAGACGAGCACCTGGCAGTTCAGGCGCTTTGGCGGTGGAAGGCGAGAGAGACGGGCCGTGGGAAGCAGCAGAGGCGCTGGGTGAATGCACAATGGCCGCCTCCCCCTTCAGCGATGCCTGGCTCTCGTTGGACATATTGGCTGTTCGTCACAAGCACATTGATCGACCTGAGGCCACAACGAAGACAACGCCGTCAAACTGATCCTGATGGCAGAGAAAAACAACAAAACAAAACAATGAGGGTTCGATCCTTATTAACTCATTCGCCGCCAGACAATGTGCAAAAATGTGTCCGCTCCAGTGCCAGGGTTTTTGTCATTATCACTCGTGTTGCCCGCAGAATATTGAGTTTTAGGACTACATGAACATTTCATGCAGCGTAAGAAACCTCAGAGTCTTTTCTTTCATCAGAAAAAAAGAGTCAATTTCTAAATTATATGGGTGTGGAGTTACATTGAAGTCACATTGGAGTGTACACGCACACAATCGGGTTCCAGGACTTTACTCGCAAGGCCCATTAAATAATAAAACATTAGTTTGTTTTTGTAGTAGTTTACAAATGACCTTATTATGTGTTTATCCAGTTAATGATGTAGAATAGTTAAAAAGTGCTTTTAAAAAGTTATTTTTTAGACTTGGAACAGATTAAAAGTTTTTACGTTGATTATAATGGAAAGTTATGTTTCGGGTTTTGAACGAATCGGTTCTCAAACAGGTTTCTGGAACAGATTAGGGTCGAAAACCGAGGTATCACAGCAAAGTGATGAAAGGAATTTAAGTAGAAAAAGCAGCCCGGTCCCAAACTCCATTTGCGGGAGATTCCAATCTCTGATTACCTCCCAAACCGAAATGGGAGCCCAAAAACCCCCAGATCTGTTTCAATTAATAATTTAGCATTTGATAGGAGGGGGGGGGGGTTATATATGATGATTCCAAAGGAGCTTGAGATGAGTTAAAAATGACGGTGTGGTATTATTTTTCATACGGGGCAACGAGGCTGAAAAGGGCTTCCAACCTACCTGAATGACGATCAATATTGGAGCTGTTCGTCTAAACGGTGGCCGTGCATTAATTGCTAAACATGAGTAAGTCATAGACGGATGTAATCTGGTCATTTTTCATTTTATGCAAATTATTTATTCTTTCTGCGTGGCCCGGGACCAAATGACCCGGGGTTGAGGACCTCGATATACAGTAAAGTCTCGTTATATCGATATGGGATATATCGATAGTCCCGGTTATATCTATACTATTTCTATGCACGCACGGAGAAAATTACATGCAAACAGGGTCGGATATATCGATAGTCCCGGTTATATCGATATTTTTTCGGACTCCCTTGGATATCGATATAACGAGACTTTACTGTAAGTACCAGGATACATGTTTTGTGTTTGCACTTTACACTTGTGTTTTTGACTTCTCGGAAGCCCACACTGTGACACCAAGACAAACAACGATTAACATTTTTTTTGACATTTTTACGGATGTAACCAGGAACTGAGCCATTGCCAATTTTAAATGTCAAGTTTTACAATAAAGCGGTGGGCATTGTAAATTTACATTCGTTCGTTAAATCGAATTAAGTCATCTTTGGTCGTTGTGGGGCCTGAACACGAAAAGAAACGGTCCGAAAAGAGACGGTCTGTTGTAGACTGCATGCTGTGCGCCTAACTCAGTTGCATTTAGCGATAGTATTTTGATTTGAACGCACGCGCGTGCGTGCCTGTGTTATGATACTGGGTCGCGTGAGTGCACGTTGGACTTTTGTGGCCTCCCGTTCATATGGAAAGGACGATATGTATGACAAGACGCGTCAAGGCGAAAGAAAACCCCGCCGTAAGCCGCTGGCCGAGTTCCGAGTGGCGGCGATAGCAGTAGCCGCACAGCAACGTCGCCTTACGAAGCGGGTAAGAACCACCGCAATTAAATACAATACAAAATGTACAGTCGCAACCGACGCCCCAGTGGACGTGCGGATTGCAAAGCCCGAGGAAAGGATTTCGCTCAATTGTTGTTTTCCTTGCCCAGCCACAGAAAGGAGCGCCATGGTTACACGCATGCGCAGTACCGGCGCCTGTAAGCCAAACAAGGAGGAGGAGAACGACGAGAAGGAGGGAAGCGAGCCAAACAGAAGAACGGCGAAAGGCGGGGAGGACGACAAAAAGCGCGGGCCGCCCGCCCGTCCGGATACTTGATTCTCCGCTCGCCGAGCGCGACGCACGCAGCTCTGGCGTGTCGACACAAATTGGGCCGGCTGCCATCTTGTCCGTCGGGAACCGCTGCCGTTTGGGCGCCACTTGTACTCAGACAAGATGGCGGACACGCCCCTGCCACAGTGCCGCGCGTCCTACGCACTGTTTCGAACTCTTACTGTCCACCGGGCGAACGCGCGAGCCCTTGGTGCGGCTCATTTCAAAGCCGGAAGGTTCCGACGCACTCTGGTGGCGTCGGAGCGGTTCCGGCACGCCGTTTTGCCTTACCTGGACTCTTCGAAGGGCTACGAGTCGCGGGCTCTGCCTGTCTTTTCGGGGTCCTCCGCTCCGCTCCCTCCCCGCCAGCTCAGACATCTTTACAGGGGAGAGAAAAGAGCGACTGCGCAAGCGCGCGCACTGCCGCGCTTCCGGGTCTCGTCTGTCACGCCTCAGCCGCCATGTTTGGCAGGTCGACGACGCGTCTGTTTTTACAAGACGCCGTCCGTGATCAAAAACCAGAATGACGTTTAGCTTTATGGGAATATTGTGTATTTCAAACAACACATTGTTTTTTTTCCAACAAGACAAAACATGAGAAAATGCCACATAGTTAATTAAAAGCCATGTTGTGCATTAGAATATTGATAGAAAAAAAAGGTTTACAAAAAAACTCCATGTATGATAGATGAAATGTTTCATATCATCCTGCATGTTTTGGGTATTTTAGATGCAATAAAACGTTTTTCTGATGTCAGTTAGGAAACAAAAAAGTGGTGTCGGTTGTCCTTTAAGGCGAGGAGTCAATGACGATCCAAAGTCATTTTTTCCTCTCAGAGGTCCAATTTAGCAAATGTTGATGCCGTTTCCAATCCTGCCCAAGTCAAGACACTTTAGATGCGACCACAAAACAAGTCTCTTCGTCACATCCCGCTCAACAAAAGACCGCACGCATTGGACCATAGCCGCTGCAGTGTTTGACAAAGGGGGAAACTCCATTTATTTACTCAAACGTCCAAGTTGACCGTCACCTTTGGCATGGTTGTGTCATGAGCGATAATGGGCGGAGTCAGAGGTGTCGTTGAAACACAAGGTCGATGGCAGCCTCTACGTCATCCAGCACGAAGGCGGGTTCCAGCAGGCCGGCTTCGGCACTCATATCCCGATGTCCGTGCAGGAAGACGTTCTCTCGGGTGGGCGCCAACGCCGGCTTGTACACACCCGTGCACACCTGTCGAGCAGTTTCAACGAATGCGAATCTTGGATTGTGATGGTGTGACGTGATTTGCTGTGTCGCTACCTACCAGGATGGATTGACAGCACGCGGTAGAAGATGCCGGCTCATCGGAGGGCCGGGCCACGGCCGGCCGGTTGGCCGTTCCTTGGGCCAGCAGCCTGGCAGGGGCGGGGGGAGCGCGCTGCTGCTGAGCCAGGTAGCGATTGAAAAGGTTGGCGCCATAAACGTCTGTCATGGGATTATCGCTGAAAAACATTTGGATGATTATGAAATTGGCACTTTCTTTCCATGAAAAGGTTTCTTCAGTCGTCATCTGTTTCGGCCCTATATATACTACCAGTAAGACTTTAGTGTGCTGACGAAGCTTCTCGGATGAGAAGCGAAACGTCCGACACCTTCAAATTTGTACAGATGACGGCTGAAGAAACCTTTTCATCGATGGACCACTCCTGTACCACCGAGAGCTTACACAGACGTGTCACTTTCTTTGACTTCTTTGTTATTCTTTCACGATCATTTTAATGAAGTAACTGGCTAACAACCAGTGCGCTGTTGTGCTTACCCGACGGCGTAGATGGTTTGAACCTTGCGGCGGCCATTGTGGCGCGTGAGCGCATGCTCGGCGAATCGGTAAGTGAGCAGGCTAGGCTTCCCCAGAAGAGCCCAGTAATTCAGCTCTCGTCCTGTCAACTTCTTGTACACTGACTCCAAGCACAGCAGGAACATGCCGTGACCAAAACTGTGAAGTAAATAAACATTTGTTTCCTCACAATTGTATGATGTCTGCAGTGTATTATTTACATGTTTCCAAGTATCCACATAAAAAAAAAAAAAACAGCTGAATAAATAACATGGAAAAAAAATCATACAATATTGCTAAAAATATAATATAGACAAAATGCTAAAAACTAGCATCTTGGGAAAATACTACTTCCCACATTTAGCCTACAAGTATGTTCAAACGACCAGATTTTGACAGTTGTCCCTGTACCAGGTCTTAATTCTAGCACAAATTAGGGCTTTTTTTGCTGTGCAATCTTTCTCACGCAGACGAATCTTGATTATTGACCATAAATTCTCAATCGGGTTCAAGTCCGGTGAATTGCCAGGCCAATCCATCACAATAATGTCCTTCTGTGTAAAGAAATCCGGCGTATTGTATCCATCTCGTTGAAGAAGAACTGATTTATAAACCAAAAACCCCTTATTTTTATACCCGACGGAAAGGGGATTAGGACATAGTAATCCATTAATTATCCAATCAGAGGCCTGGCAAACAAGTAATTAGGGAATGTGTTTGGTACCACCCTTATCGTGGCAAACATTGTTCTGAACTTTTCACGAACTTTAGAATGATTTAAACCAGCAAACAGTCGATATCACAGGGTGGTGCAATTAATTTGCACAAGGGTGTATGTTTGGATCTACTGACGGGTACGTTCAAACGTATTTTCTATATTTTTCTAATATTTTTTTGCTCTACGCTTCCGCATCAAGGCAATAACCTTGTGTCAATATTTCTCACCCGCTCAAAAAAAAATCTAATGACTGTAGAGTGTCCTTGAAAGTTTTGAAAGGCGCTTAGAAATTAAATGTATTATTATTATTATTGAATACACTACTGTCTTAATACTGTCCCCCAGTGGTCAAATACGGTACAGCACGCGACACTACGGTGTTTTCTTTGGTGACGTCAGGAATGTATACATGATTATAGCCTGTCAGTTTCGGTAAGATATTTTGCTTAGTTCAAATATATGTATTTTTTTTATTACCGCGGCGAGGGGGCCTCAGCCAACCACAGTAAGTCCATGTTGCAGGCCAGCACGGGCAGCTGGGTCGGTGACCAATCGTAAGCAGCTGACGGACGTCCATTGGTCAGCAACACATCCACGAGCAGCTGAAGATTGGTCTCCCAGCGTACCGGTTCGCCAAACAGCAGCACGGCTGACGAAAAAGTCCACGTGACACAAAGCAATACAGGATAAGAAACCACAATCGGTTTCAAATGAGCTCCAAGAGTCGCTCTTACCTTCAATTTGGGGAAACTTGTGCGCAACATTCGACTGCAAAACAAAAGAACCGATTTTGATTTCACGTTGTTGAAAGAAAAGGTGTTATAACACATTTTTGAGTGGGGCGGGGGGTGCCGCCATAAATGTCGATTCGGTTAGCAAAAAACTAATCGTCTCACAATGGAGAAATTCCATATTCACAGCAGCAAAGTTACGAAACTGCTGTAAAGGCAGCCATTTTTTTGCGGCGCCATCTTGAAGTCAACATAATATTAGCGAAAACCAATAACAGAGAATACGCTAGTCTGTATATGAACGATACATTTCAGGCGAATACTTTTAACTTTTCTTCGAACGTGTACCTTTTACTTCAAACCGGAAATCAACACCTTTATTTTGTAAATACAACACACTTTGTAGCTTCCTGTACAGTACACCGTCAGTGTAGTTTATACACGAACTACTGTATTTTATTCGCATTGATTTTTACTTTACATAAACCTGTGTTGTTTTCTACATTTTGTACGTGACAAAGAATTTAATTTTGCTAAACGTGACGCGTGTCGCGTAAATCAAGACACCGTCGTGTGTTGCGATGGAGGACGTACGGCTGCTTTGGGTTTCCTGTTGTGGTCCACCATGTCCAGCAGGGGGTGCTGTTCCCGTATCTGTTCAATGCTCACCACCTTCTTGAAACCCAAACTGACTCACGTTGGTCAAGGGCTGGCTCGTGGACAAAGTCGTGGGCGACTCGTAGTCCAACTGAGGCAAGGATACGTGTGCGCGATGTCCGTGATTGGTCCTTGTCCGGTTAGCAACACGCATTTGTCGTGGAAATTCGTTAACGCTTGCAGAGGACTGTAGGACAAAATCACTTGATCTGGACTAATCTGCGGACACAGGTGACAACCTTGGTCTAATCGCAACCCGGCGAAAACTCCACGCGCAATCGGACGTCACTCACCTGGACATCAAGCAACGATGAGAGCTGTTGCGCTTTGTGCTCGGGTCGACAACTTGCGGCATTGGTCAGGAAGACAACAGGCAACAGGAAGTCACCGCGGTGGTCAAGCAGTTTTCGCAAAGCTCGCCGAGCAGCCGGGATGACGGAGCCGCCGCGCAGCAGCACACCGTCCACATCCAGCAGAAGGCCGGCATCGCACCGCTGCTGTCGGCACATCACAGGGTAACACAGCTAGGCCAGGGGTGTCCAGCATACGGCCCGCGGGCCGGAAGCGGCCACAAGGAGGTTTCATCAGGCCCGCAGGATGATTTAAAAGTGGAAAAAATGCGCATACGACACGGAATTCGTATTTTTTTAACGAGGCGCAATACAACGATTGTCCACTAGAGGGCAGAGTGGTGCTGTTTTGATCAACAGAAGAAAACAGGTCTAGTCAATTTCCTTTTGATTAAAACGTCTCATCTTCCCTTGACTGACAAGTGAAATTCAAGGCGACATTTCACAGTAGTAACACTCAACTTTTGAAACATTTCAATCACATTACCGACCAACCGAAGATTATTACCGGGGTATAAACGTCAAAGAAGTTGTAAGACCCGTCCAGTCAGGCTTCGATACTCATTCCCAAATTCCAACTACAAATATTTCATTCACGTTGTCATGACAAAAAGTCACTAACCTGCAGAGTGTTGGTGCAGCGCGTCATGGTTCTGAGCGCCGACTTCAGGCGAGCGCACCACATGACGTCGTTGATGATGAAGACGACAATTCGCCGCCGTCGCTCTTCTTAAAGAATTTCCTGTTGTGTGACATAATCACCGGGAGGTGGGCGGGGCTACCACACGTCAGTCAGCCTATCGGAGCCACGCGAACCCTTGGCAGGATGATCGGGTCGCTTTGTTCATTCTAACATTGTTGCCTTCCACTTTTCATCCAATCAGATTGCAGCGTCTGTGTGTTACCATGTCAACGTCGTGGGCACATTCCTCATTTTGTGTCTTACACACACACACAGTCACTCACTTTCTAATACGCATCGATGAAAAGGTTTCTTCAGCCGTCATCTGTACTTCTTTGAAGGTGTCGGACGTTTCGCTTCTTATCCAAGAAGCTTCGTCAGCTAACTAAAATATTTTGCTGGTAGTTTCGGGCCCTATATATATATATCCCTACTGTCCAGACGTGGCGGTTCCAGACTCCGCTATGATTGGTCCCTGCTCTCAGAGGACTACTCCCTGCGGCTACACTGATTACTTCGATCGTCCTGCCTGAGTATGTGGTCTACGACTAGCCTGATTGCTCCATTTGTTCCGGTATCACCTCATCGGCATAACTAAGCCTATGTTGCCTAAGAAGTCGGTTGTAGGAACGATCCAAATTGAACCTTACCCCACCGTGGCGATTTAGTGAAGGGTTTTGCTATTTTATGAACTCCCCTTTCAAACTATTTATTTTCTTATGCGAAGATTTTAATCTCATTGTCGTCAACGATGGACCACTCCTGTACGACTGAGAGCTTCCACAGATGTTTCTGATACACACACTTTAGCATGTACCTCCTGCTACAGGCTAAAAGCTAACGTGACAAATAGCTTCAAAAGCTAAGCATAGCACAGCAAAGCACACGGCTTTTGTCCGCTGTCCTTGGGCAGCGACGACGGACAAAAGGGCTGCTTGTATTTGATTAAATTCTGCTGACTTGGGTTAGGTCGCCGTCGCCACCTCAAGGGTGACCCATCACGTGTGCCGCCGCTCGTCACATGCCGTAGCACGCTGCGACCAATCAACTCATCGCTCGCCCTATTGAAGACGCGTGACCAAGACCCATGCACTCACTTATGCTTGAGCGAGTGGGGCATCGGGCTCCTATGCTCGGGTTCCTCGGCGACGAAAAATTGCAATTTTTGTCAGTTTGTGATTGGACGCATAGCTGTCCGTCAATGAGGCTCATTTTGAACAGCGACAAACATTTCATGCCCCCCCCCTGAGAGAAACCTGCATTGTTACCCATAAACTATGCTCTCTTCCAGTCTGAAGTTTTATTGAAAAATAATACAAATTGAAAACATCCCAGTAATGAAGGCTGTGTGTGTGTGTGTGTGTGTGTGTGTGTGTGTGTGTGTGTGTGTGTGTGTGTGTGTGTGTGTGTGTGTGTGTGTGTGTGTGTGTGTGTGTGTGTGTGTGTGTGTGTGTGTGTGTGTGTGTGTGTGTGTCACAGTCCAAGCAGCGTTCTGGCTTCTTGACTTTGTTGCTGTAGCGTTTCGCTGGCGTAACGTTGCAAGAGCTCCATCTTCTTCCGACGGACCAGAGCCTCCTCCACCTGTCTTCAACACAACAAGCAGATAAGCCGTGTGTGTGTGTTTGTATGACTGGTCTTGTGAGGACCACTAACATTTTATACCATATGAAGCGAGGACATTTTTGACAAGTGAGGACCTTTTGGCCGGTCCTCACAAGTTTTTCATTCTAAAGGCTTCTAGAGGGTCTCTATATGCATCTGTTAAAGTTTCACAGAGGTCCTCACAAATTCACCCAAAATGATTTGTTGGTGTGTATTTTCATTTCACTTGGATACACACACTTTTTACTCACTGTGTGTGTGCGTGTTTAATGAGATGAAAAAGTTCATACCACAAAAAGTAAAACGATATTTTAACCAAATTCACTACAGGGGTGAGGACTTTGAATGGACCCATTCCAAAACCTCACTCCTGCTGTTATTTCAGTTTCAAGTCCACTTTTTATTGCTTTGTTTTTAGAGAAGTTGAAGTGGGAAATGGCCTGACATTTAGTGTTCAAGTGTAACACTAGTTCTCAAAACTAGTGGTCCTCACTCCTTATCTGGAGTTATCCGGACCTCACAAAACCGTTGAAACAGGAATGTGTGTGTGTGTGTGTGTGTGTGTGTGTGTGTGTGTGTGTGTGTGTGTGTGTGTGTTGTCTTGTTTGTACGCATGACCTCTTTCTGCGAGGGAACAGGAACATGTGCGAAGAAGGACACGCCCTCTTCATCTTCCTCCAGATTCTCCTGAGCGCACTCATCCTCTTCTGGCTGTGGACAGAAAAAAATACATACATAAACAAACAACTAATAATAAATAAACAGGTAGACATATAGATGGCTAGTTAGATCGCTAGCTAGATAGATAGATAGCAAGCTAGATCCTCCGTCTAGATCATACTAGTGCAGTCAGATAAAACATACAACTACATTATTTTGTCTTCACTTTTAAAACAATAAATGCGCCTTATCTGGCTAGCTAGCTTGCTAGCTATGTAGCTGGTTATTTATTAGCTATATTCTATCTAGCAAGTGAGCTAACTGTCTAGCTCGCTATCTATTAGCTATATGTTAGCTAGCTGGCAAGCTAGCTTTCTCTCTATTTTAGTTACTTCTGGGTTGAGTGGACGCTGGCGCATGTGGCTGCCGCTGCTCACCCACATAAAAACCGATCCTGCGACTGTAAAGTGACCTTGAGAGTTTTGAAAGGCACTTATGAATTAAATGTATTATTATTATTACTATTATTATTGATAATAATAGCTAGATAGATAGAAATAGCGAGCTAGATAGAAATAGCTAGCTAGCTACAGCTAGACCTACAGTTAGAAAGAGATAGAGAGATATAGGGACGGATGGACAAATGGGTAGAGATGGATAGACTTTTGAAAAAGGTCATGTGATAAGTTCATTTCTTAGCTCACGACCTCCAAGTTGTTGACGGAATAGATGCTGGGCTCCTCCTCTTCCTCTTGTGGGACTTTGTTGTCCCCCGAAGGAAGAACTTCGCGATCCGTCCTCCATTTGTGCACTGCCTCAGACACCGCTACATAGATACAAACAAATAAAATAGACCAAATATGCGTAAGAAGCAAGTTATTTTTTTTTAAATACATTTGACATGTCATGCCCGACAACAGCACTGACGTGATATTGCGTTAGCGATTTGATTTGTTTGCAATTTTGGTCTTGCCATCAGGTGCGATTGTGGGAATTGTGCCAGGTTTAAAGGACAACCGACGCCTCCGGACAAGTTGCGTCCATAATTTGTAAAATGACTTCTACTGAGCGCATTTGACAAAGATTCCACTGCGTATAGCTATATTGTACCTTTTAAGACTCGCGCTGAATATTCAGGAAGTCTTGTTTTCGAGTTGATGACGATGCCTGACGTGACGTCACGGAGGGGACGCCCCTGACCGAGAAAGCGAAACACAATGTATTTTGGGTACTTTTTTTTGTCTGAAAACACTGTCGATTGCGAAATTAGAAACTACATAAATAACGCGATGGTGAATCATTGTGTCGCAGCAATTGCGGTAACACGCATAAAGAAGTTGTACGTTGACACAAATTCCCAGTGGACAAATCAGCCCATTTCCAACAGAGCTTGGGCGCCATCTTGTGCATTTTCTGGGCGCTACATTGGAGTCCAGATGATACGGAAGGACTTCTTTAATCGATTGCAAACATTTAGGCTTTCCTCTGCGGAACTATTTGAAGAATCTTCATAACTGGATGAGTAACAAAAAAGCATCTTCTCCAAATCTGAAGCCATTGTTTTGATTCTGGAACAGGGCAGTTTGTGAAGGAGTATCCTGGCGTGACGTCACAAACAAGGGGGCGGGACTTTCTGAATCTCCCCAGTTCCGAGCTCATTTTGTGGCAGTTTTGGGACACTTGAAGTCATTTTTATTGGTGTTTTTCATTTGACTAAAAATATCAGCCTTTGTGTTTTGGTTATTTTAGATGCTATAAAAAGTTTTTCTGATGTCAGTTAAGAAACAAAAAAATGGTGTCGATTGTCCTTTAAGGGTTCATCTCCCGGTCGTTCCAATTGGGTCTTGGCCAAAGTTTGCCAAGCACGCAGTCCAATTCCTCAGAGAAATGATGATCACAAAGAGTTGTTGGTAGTTGCTCTGTTGTGTGCTCCCAGTCATAAATTCCAAGCATTTCTGGCGAATAGTTTCATCTTGAGGAAAACCGAGCATCCTCCTAAACTTCTCTCTCACACCCAAACAGATACTTTTCCGACTTGTACATTTTCTAAACAAAAATGTCGCTTAAAAAAAAAATGAACAGTTGTTGTCATTAGGCTGTTAAAGGACAACCGACGTCTCTGGACAACTTGTGTCCATCATTTGTAAAATGGCTTCAAATGACGTCTACTGAGCGTATTTTAATAAGATTCCACCGCATATAGCTAGATTTTACCTTTTAAGACTCGCGCTGAATATTCAGGAAGTCTTGTTTTCGAGTTGGTGACGAGTCCTCACCCTACGTCACTGAAGGAACGCCCCTAACCGAGAAAGGACATACCTCAATGCATTTTGCGGTACTTTGTTTGGTCTGAAAACTTCGTGTTGTGGGCGAAATTAGAAGGAAAAATACATAAATAGCGCAATGGTGAATCCTTGTATGTTACACCGAGACAACTCTTTGATATTCGTTGACAAAAATTCCGAGCTGAAAAATAAACCTATTTCCAACTGAGCTGTGGCGCCATCTCCTGCATTTTCTGTGATGCTACACATCAGTCTTGATCCCTCAAAATGACACGGAATAACTTCTTTAATCGATTGCAAACATTTATGCTTTCCTCTTCAGAACTACTTGAATCATATTCATAACTGGTTGAGTAACAAGAAAGCATCTTCTGCGAATCTGAAGCCATTGTTTTGATTGTCCAGCAACGCAAGACGTCTTGGCGTGACGTCACCAACTGGGGGCGGGACTTTCTGAAAATGCCCAATTCGCAGCTCAATTTTCTGCAGATTTTGGACACTTGAAGTCATTTTTATTGATGTTTTTCATTTGACTAAAAATATCATACTGCGTGTTTTGGGTATTTTAGATGCTATCAAACGTTTTTCTGATGTCAGTTAGGAAACAAAAAAGTGATGTCGGTTGTCCTTTAAAGGAGCCACTTCTTGGTTCAGCATCACTCTCTCACACACACACACACACACACACTTTTAGCATTTCATAGCGAGCAAAATGACACCTTGCTTCTCGTGCTGCATCTCCAGCGGAACCAGGACGCCGTCGTCTTCGTCTCGGTAACCGTAGTACTCTGCGTCCACGTCCTTCATCAGCTCCCCGCGAGTTTTGCGCAGCTCGGGGGCGGCTGGCCATTAGCCACCAAAAACACATCATTTCGGATCAAATAAACACACAATGGAAACGCAAAAGTGCCCATCACGTTGGCTAAGCGCACTTACGTTCTTGCTCAAAGAGTTCTCGCACTCCCGGCAGATCTCTGGCTGCACCAAAATATTTGTAGCCTCGGTTGCCAGGAACTGCCCGACCTTCGTGGTCCAGCATCCTGGGTCCGAAGCGCTAACGTACACTCGCCATGAGTGATGATTGACAGGTGCGACATTTGATGACACGCACGGTGCGGGGGCCAACCTTGTGATCGGAGCCTCCTAGTTCTCGTATGCGATATTCCCAATGGCGTTTTTCCCTCAGGAGTTTGTTGATCTCATCGTTCATATCTCGAATCTTGAACTCGCCCAGACCGGCTGCGCGACGGACGCCAAACCACACAAACAGAGACACGTCAGACAGATGGACGGACAGACAGATTGATGTTACTTCAGCTTTCACTCACCGTTTTGGATCTGAGCCACTTTTTTGGAAACCTCACTGATGATCTGAAACGCACGCACACACGTTTTTATTCCATGCCATCAAGACAGTTTTGAGTTATGTGCCGATAGGCAGGCGGAAGGAACCTGTCTCCTCCACTTCTCAGCTTTTGGAAGATCATTGCACTCAGATGCCAGGAAAGGGCGACGTTCCTGCACATGCAAGCATCAAAGTTATCCTCGAGAGTTAAAAAAAAAGGGGAAATTGTGAAAGAAGTAAAGCACATGAAAGATCTGAGACAATTGCAACCTTGACTTTTCCTTCCTCCAGCTGAGCTTGTCGGAAACGAGCCAAGGCCGTCCTGAAAGAAAAAATATTGCAGATTGAAAAAAGACACACCTGGGCTACGCAGGGGAACAAAGTGTCAAGCATGAGTGTGTGTGTGTTTTTTTTTGTGCATACTCACATGGCCTTCTCAGCATTTCGAGCCTGTGTAAAAACAAAAGGGTGCCAAATGTGTCATCAAGCAACATTAAGACTCAAGTCACAAATGACAACATTATTAGTATTTTTTAAAATCCACACAAAATGCGCATTTATAGTCAATAACACAAATGGTTGACATCAATAGAATCGTATTGACGATTGTTTAAGAAGATGCACAACGCTCAGCGAGACGAGTGCAGGTTCGAAGAAAGGCGCGCTTGATTCAATTCCTCGCGTGTCCCAAATGTTCAAGGGGAAGACAACGGCTTTTTATGTGCGTTTTATCTTTACATGGTTGGATTTTTTTGCAATGCTGCAAGTGTGACAAAAGTGTTTTAAACTTGCGTCCGTCTGCTCTGTATTGCCGCGTACATCAACTGGTTCACAGATTTGAGAATTTAACAGTGACCAGGTGAGCAAGCTGTGAAAAAAGCCTTAAGATACTAAACGAACGGCTCTTTGCTTCAACTCAGCGGAAGCTAAAGAGTCCACGAGAGTTTTGAAAGGCGCTAATAAATGAAATGTATTATTATTATAATTTAAACAGCAGCATCGACGAGGCTAACTCAAAACGATCCTTCGTTAGTCACCCGATTGCTAGTACAGCGATGCTGCTAATGAGTTAGCTTCAAACCACTACTTAATATTCGTGACATTTAAATGTTTTTAAAAATTAATTGAGATTTGAAGCAGTCTTTACCATCGCCGCTGTTGACTTTCGGACGCTATTGATGAGCTAAATCGGTAATAATCTCCTTCTGGAAAGCTCACGTAAACGTCAAAACCACGCCGAAAAAAACAGGAAGTGTTTGAGTGCGCAGCTTTTGATACTTCCGGTTTCATGAGACGCCAAGTCCCTGGCGTTCAAAGTGTCGCCTCCTTATGGTAGTTAACTAAACTACAAACGTCTTTTCCACACCAGGAAAAAAAATCCATAATAATAATAATACATTTCATTTATAAGCGCCTTTCAAAACTCACAACTTTTCAATTTACCGTAAAATTGAGTTAGCTCTTTGTTTCCACCAAAACATGCACCCCTGTAAATAACAATACAGTACTTTGTCAGTACATCATCACAATTAGTCCTTGTGTAGAAAATGTCCAAAATATTCCAAAAACATGGTAGTCATTGAATAATCTTAAATTGTCCCAATATCTGAGTGGACTGTGACTCAACTGTTTTATGTATTATAGTACCTTTGCTTGTCTGTGACTGTAAAGTGTCCTTGAGAGCTTTGATAGGCACTGAAAATGAAATGTATTATTATTAAACTGTATTTATAGAGCACATTCAAATAGCCAACACTGAAAAAAAAAGAATCAAACCAGTAATTGAAGTCGACATAAAACAAGTCAGCCATTTCCCTCCTTTACTTTATTGCCAGCTTCAACAAATAACATTTTGCAGCCGTGTGTCAAATTGTACAAAAATAACATTTGCTCAAGCTCAGCCCAAAAAAATCTAAACGTTTCCATTGACATTTTTGAGGGGGGTGGAGCATGTGAGGGGGGTGGGGTATTTTTTTTCCAGGACTGCCACGGTGATTGGCTCCTAAACACCGCAAATATGTAATCTGATTGGCTGCTTGCTTTCATGAATAGGAACTTGGGGGAAGCCAAAGAAACCAATTAAATACAGTTGGTGACTCAAAACGTCTCAACAATTCCTGTTATTCCATATCAAATTAGAATGAATGTTTTTTAATATGTACAATCTTGAAAAAAAAATCCTAAAATTCTAAAAAAAATATTAAAAATTAAAATAAATATTCAGAAAAATATTTTTTTATTGAAATGAATTCTTGAGAAATTGTTTTGCAATACGCTTCTCTGCCGCCCAAACTGCACGCAACCAGAGAGCATAAAAACACAAGGGTAGCCAATATTTTGTCATTTTTCTCCTGGTCAATTTCTTGAACGTTAGCAAACTGCTTGAAAACTGCGCATTCGGGTCACCAATTTGTCAGTCAATCAGCGTAAAGCAACCAATGCGAACAGATTGCTTGTTGCTGGTGTCGAGGGATGACATTTATCATCATAATCTTAAAGGACAACCGACACCTCTGGACAAGTTGTGTCCATAATTTGTAAAATCACTTTAAATGACTTCTACTGAGCGTATTTTACAACAATTCCACCGCATATAGCTATATTTTACCTTTTAAGACTCACGCCGAATATTCATGAAGTATGTTTTCGAGTTGATGACGATGCCCTAAGTGACGTCACAGAGGGAACGCCCCTGACCGAGAAAGCGACACACAATGCATTTTGGGTACTTTTTTACGTCTGAAAACCACGTTGATGGCGAAATTAGAAGGAAAACTACATGGCAATGGTGAATCGTTGTGTGTCACAGCTAATTGCGGTACCACGCATAAAGAAGATGTAAGTTGACACAAATTCCCAGCGGACAAATCAGCCCATTTCCAACGGAGCTTGTGCGCCATCTTGTGCATTTTCTGGGCGCTACATTGGCATCCAGACGGCTCGAATTCATACGGAAGGACTTCTTTAATCGATTGCAAACATTTATGTTTTCCTCTTCGGAACTATTTGAATCATATTCATAATTGGATGAGTAACAAGAAAGCATCTTCTCCGTATCTGAACTCTCTGAAGCCATTGCTTTGATTCTGGAGCAAGGCAGTTTGTGAAGGAGTATTCTGGCGTGACACCACGAGCAAGGGGGCGGGACTTTCTGAATATCGGCAGTTCCAAGCTCATTTTGTGGCACTTTTGGGACACTTGAAGTCATTTTTATTGGTGTTTTGCATTTGGCTAAAAATATCAGCCTGCGTGTTTTGGCTATTTTAGATGCTTTTAAACGTCAGTTAGGAAACAAAAAAAATGCTGTCGGTTGTCCTTTAAGTTCTAAAAACTCAAATCACCCTAGTGACGGCTCGTGTGTAGGAAAAGTCTTTTAAAGCTCGACGCTTGCATCTCAAGGTGCATCTTTGACAAGCGACGCCTCCCATCCGAACATGCAAACGCGTCTCCTTGTTTCTAAATGACAAAACAGTTTGTCGTTTTTAAGTCCCCGTTCGCTTGTACCCCTGCTGGCGCTGATGATATGGATCGGCCAAAGGTGCTCCCCAAGATGGCGGCCGAATGTGCGAGCGGGGTGGGCGGGCGAGTTCGTGCTAGGCCTCCTGGTCCTCTGGACACTCCTTGGCCAAGTGGTCCGTCTTGCCGCAGTTGTAGCAGCTCAGCTGGGAGGCCGACTTGCAGTGCATAGCAACATGGCCGATCTCGCCACACCTTGACACGGACGCACAGTCACACAGACATGAATCAGATATTCATTGGCGCACAATATCCAAGTAACATCCGACTTACGACCGAGTTCCGTTCCGATCAAATGGTCGTAAGTCAAAATGGTCGTGAGTCGAAATCCAGTCACACAGACATGAGTCAGTTCATTGGTGCACAATATCCAAGTAACATCCGACTTACGACCGAGTTCCGTTCCGATCAAATGGTCGTAAGTCAAAATGGTCGTAAGTCGAAATCCAGTCACACAGACATGAGTCAGATATTCATTGCCGCACAATATCCAAGTAACATCCGACTTACGACCGAGTTCCGTTCCGACCAAACGGTCGTAAGTCAAAACGGTTGTAGGTCGAAAATCCAGTCACAAAGACATGATTCAGATATTCATTGGCGCACAATATACAGGTAACATCGGACTTACGACCGAGTTCCGTTCCGACCAAACGGTTAAGTCAAAATGGTCGTAAGTCGAAATCCATTCAAAATGTTGAATAGAGACTTGGAGGCTAAATGACTCACAAACTCCTCCCCCTGGTGCCATCACACGGTCGATTGCTGTGCGAGAGTGAGTGGCTGGCTGTCCAAAATTCGAACATGGATAGAATCGAGAAAAAAAAAAAAAAAATTGAGAAAATTGATAGAAAACAGTGTCATTTGGACTCATTTCAACTTTGATAGAGTGGGCAGAGGCAGAGTGTAGACTGCAAGGTTAAAATTCCCGTCAATCAGGCTCCACAAACAAGCCGCACAAGCCATCTGTACAGTTGATGCGAAAAGCTATCAACCCAGCTCAACAGAACACAATTGATGAGGAACTAGATAAAATGATGGCAGAGAAAGCACCTACAAGGGATCATTCCTCAAGATGGTGAAAGAAGAAGGCTACGTTCCTCATCAAGTCTTTAATGCTGATGAAACCGGGCACTCCATTCAATCAAGCCATCAACGACCATCACAAAGGTCAATAAAAACACTTTATTATACAGTAGTTTATTTCTGTAATTACAATACCATAGCACATTTATTATACATAAAATAAGGTATATTTTGTTTAGTAAGGAAAAGTAGAAAATGATGTTTTAAGGGGACCTGTGAACGGATTCTTCTCGTTTTAATGGTTTCCTATGGGAAATTATTTTTTGGGATACACACTTTTCACCTTACACACTCTGTCTGTGAACCAATTAAGTTCATAAGCCAAGGTATCACTGTATAGGTAAGTAAATCTATAGACTAAATACTCTGTGTGAGAATGGGGTGCTTAATGGAGTGTAGTCACCACCCACCTGTAGCATTTAACCTTGTGGCAGCATTTCTGGATATGTCCGAAACCGCCGCATGAGTAGCACTTTTGCTCGTGCGCGTGATCGCATTCTCGCGCCATGTGACCCGCCTTGCCGCAGTTGTAGCACAGCGGCTCGCGCTCCTTCTTGGGCTCCTGGCACTCCCGGGAAATGTGACCAGCACGGCCGCAGTTGTAACACGCTGCAAATACACACAAGGAAAAAAAGTTAGTACACCCAATCAGAATCAGAAAACCTTGATTCGTTCCACAATGGGGAAATTTGCAGTCCACTGCAGCAATTTGAAAGGAGGTAGAGGGATAAAAAAACAACATATTCTAAGCATAGTAAAATAAAAATGTCAACTGTAGAGTGATACCTTGGCTTACGAACTTAATTGGTTCCCAGACAGAGTGTGTAAGGCGAAAAGTGTGTATCCCAAAAATTAATTTCCCATAGGAAACCATTAAAATGAGAAGAATCCGTTCCCCGGTCCCCATAAAACATAATTTTCTAATTTTCTAAGCCTTAAAACTACACAAAATATTTCATGTATAATAAATGTGCTATGGTATTATAATTAAAGAAATAAACCGTACTGTATAATAGTCGTTTTATTTACATTTGTGATGGTCGTTGATGACTTGATGGAATGGAGTGGCCGGTTTCATCAGCATTATTTAAATGACTTCTACTGAGCGTATTTTACAACGATTCCACCGCATATAGCTATATTTTACCTTTTAAGACTCACGCCGAATATTCCGGAAGTCTTGTTTTTGAGTTGATGACGATGCCCTAAGTGACGTCACAGAGGGAACGGCCCTGACCGAGAAAGCGACACACAATGCATTTTGGGTACTTTTTTACGTCTGAAAACCACGTTGATGGCGAAATTAGAAGGAAAACTACATGGCAATGGTGAATCGTTGTGTGTCACAGCTAATTGCGGTACCACGCATAAAGAAGATGGAAGTTGACACAAATTCCCAGCGGACAAATCAGCCCATTTCCAACGGAGCTTGTGCGCCATCTTGTGCATTTTCTGGGCGCTACATTGGCATCCAGACGGCTCGAATTCATACGGAAGGACTTCTTTAATCGATTGCAAACATGTATGCTTTCCTATTCAGAACTATTTGAATCATATTCATAACTGGATGACTAACAAGAAAGCATCTTCTCCCAATCTGAACTCTCGGAAGCCATTGTTTTGATTCTGGAGCAAGGCAGTTTGTGAAGGAGTATTCTGGCGTGACACCACGAGCAAGGGGGCGGGACTTGCTGAATATCGGCAGTTCCAAGCTCATTTTGTGGCACTTTTGGGACACTTGAAGTCATTTTTATTGGTGTTTTGCATTTGGCTAAAAATATCAGCCTGCGTGTTTTGGCTATTTTAGATGCTATCAAACACCAGTTAGGAAACAAAAAAAATGCTGTCGGTTGTCCTTTAAGTTCTAAAAACTCAAATCAGCCTAGTGACGGCTCGTGTGAAGGAAAAGTCTTTTAAAGCTCGACGCTTGCATCTCAAGGTGCATCTTTGACAAGCGACGCCTCCCATCCGAACATGCAAACGCGTCTCCTTATTTCTAAATGACAAAACAGTTTGTCGTTTTTAAGTCCCCGTTCGCTTGTACCCCTGCTGGCGCTGATGATATGGATCGGCCAAAGGTGCTCCCCAAGATGGCGGCCGAATGTGCGAGCTGGGCGGGCGGGCGAGTTCGTGCTAGGCCTCCTGGTCCTCTGGACACTCCTTGGCCAAGTGGTCCGTCTTGCCGCAGTTGTAGCAGCTAAGCTGGGAGGCCGACTTGCAGTGCATAGCAACATGGCCGATCTCGCCACACCTTGACACGGACGCACAGTCACACAGACATGAGTCAGATATTCATTGGCGCACAATATCCAAGTAACATCCGACTTACGACCGAGTTCCGTTCCGATCAAATGGTCGTAAGTCAAAATGGTCGTAAGTCGAAATCCAGTCACACAGACACGAGTCAGATATTCATTGGCGCACAATATCCAAGTAACATCCGACTTACGACCGAGTTCCGTTCCGATCAAATGGTCGTAAGTCAAAATGGTCGTAAGTCGAAATCCAGTCACACAGACATGAGTCAGATATTCATTGCCGCACAATATTCAAGTAACATCCGACTTACGACCGAGTTCCGTTCCGACCAAACGGTCGTAAGTCAAAACGGTTGTAAGTCGAAAATCCAGTCACAAAGACATGATTCAGATATTCATTGGCGCACAATATACAGGTAACATCGGACTTACGACCGAGTTCCATTCCGACCAAACGGTTAAGTCAAAATGGTCGTAAGTCGAAATCCATTCAAAATGTTGAATAGAGACTTGGAGGCTAAATGACTCACAAACTCCTCCCCCTGGTGCCATCACACGGTCGATTGCTGTGCGAGAGTGAGTGGCTGGCTGGCCAAAATTCGAACATGGATAGAATCGAGAAAAAAATAAAAAATAAAAATTGAGAAAATTGATAGAAAACAGTGACATTTGGACTCATTTCAACTTTGATAGAGTGGGCAGAGGCAGAGTGTAGACTGCAAGGTTAAAATTCCCATCAATCAGGCTCCACAAACAAGCCGCACAAGCCATCTGTACAGTTGATGCGAAAAGCTATCAACCCAGCTCAACAGAACACAATTGATGAGGAACTAGATAAAATGATGGCAGAGAAAGCACCTACAAGGGATCATTCCTCAAGATGGTGGAAGAAGAAGGTTACGTTCCTCATCAAGCGTTTCATGCTGAGGAAACCGGGCACTCCATTCAATCAAGCCATCAACGACCATCACAAAGGTCAATAAAAACACTTTATTATACAGTAGAGTTTATTTCTGTAATTACAATACCATAGCACATTTATTATACATAAAATAAGGTATATTTTGTGTAGTTTTAAGGAAAAGTAGAAAATGATGTTTTAAGGGGACCTGTGAACGGATTCTTCTCGTTTTAATGGTTTCCTATGGGAAATTAATTTTTGGGATACACACTTTGTCTGTGAACCAATTAAGTTCATAAGCCAAGGTATCACTGTATAGGTAAGTAAATCTATAGACTAAATACTCTGTGTGAGAATGGGGTGCTTAATGGAGTGTAGTCACCACCCACCTGTAGCATTTAACCTTGTGGCAGCATTTCTGGATATGTCCGAAACCGCCGCATGAGTAGCACTTTTGCTCGTGCGCGTGATCGCATTCTCGCGCCATGTGACCCGCCTTGCCGCAGTTGTAGCACAGCGGCTCGCGCTCCTTCTTGGGCTCCTGGCACTCCCGGGAAATGTGACCCGCACGGCCGCAGTTGTAACACGCTGCAAATACACACAAGGAAAAAAAGTTAGTACACCCAATCAGAATCAGAAAACCTTGATTCGTTCCACAATGGGGAAATTTGCAGTCCACTGCAGCAATTTGAAAGGAGGTAGAGGGATAAAAAAAAACAACATATTCTAAGCATAGTAAAATAAAAATGTCAACTGTAGAGTGATACCTTGGCTTACGAACTTAATTGGTTCCCAGACAGAGTGTGTAAGGCGAAAAGTGTGTATCCCAAAAATTAATTTCCCATAGAAACCATTAAAATGAGAATAATCCGTTCCCCGGTCCCCATACATAATTTTCTAATTTTCTAAGCCTTAAAACTACACAAAATATTTCATGTATAATAAATGTGCTATGGTATTATAATTAAAGAAATAAACTGTACTGTATAATAGTCGTTTTATTTACATTTGTGATGGTCGTTGATGACTTGATGGAATGGAGTGGCCGGTTTCATCAGCATTAAACACTTGATGAGGAACGTAGCCTTCTTCTTCCACCATCTTGAGGAATGATCCCTTGTAGGTGCTTTCTCTGCCATCATTTTACCTAGTTCCTCATCAATTGTGTTCTGTTGAGCTGGGTTGTTAACTTTTTGCAACAAGTGTACAGTTGGCTTGTGCGGGTTGTTTGTGGAGCCTGATTGATGGGATATTTTAACCTTGCAGTCTACACTCTGCCTTTGAACTAACAAAGTTGAAACTCCCACTGTTGTCTGCCTGTCTCTTTAATGTTTAAACCACCCCCCCCCCCACTCACTGCTGCGTTCTTGACCAATCACATGGCTTTAACCGAAGACTGGGGGCGGGGAATAGAGGACAAAAACAGTCGGCTGCCATGTTGTTGTTAGAAGAACGGTCTCGTTCGCGAACGACACATCACTCATTGTGGCAGCTCTGTGTGTATCCTGAAAAATAGTTTGTCTGTCAAGGTAAAATTATCATAAATGTAACGTTCGTAAACCGAAAAGTTCGTAAGCCAAGGGGTTCGTAAACTGAGGTATCATTGTATATGCTTCCAAGAAGGGTTTTGAATGAAAAAAAATGTTTTGTCAAAATATTGAGATGCTGGACTTTTGAGGGTTTAATCATAAATTGTCATTCCTATCTTGAAACCGCACTTTTTATAGCAAAACATATTTCCCTGTTGAAACTAAGCCATCGTGTCCTTACCGTCTTCCGTTCTCTCGCAGTCTCGGGCCACGTGTCCTCGCTCCCCGCAGCGATAGCAGAACACGTCTGAAATGGCAAACAAGATGGAGGACGTGACATGTCGTCGTCACAATGCAAAGATGCGGACATGAATGGCGACAACAACCAAGAGGTCGGCGAACAAAGAAAAATTCGAAGGTGACAAGATGGGGGACAACGTGACATCAGATGTGAAGGCGACAGACAGGAAGACACCAAAACGAGACACTTAAAGGACAACCGACACCATTTTTTGTTTCCTAACTGACATCAGAAAAAGGCTTTATAGCATCTAAAATACCCAAAACACGCAGGCTGATATTTTTAGTCAAATGCAAAACAACAATAAAAATGACTTCAAGTGTGCTTGAACTGCAACAAATTGAGCTGCAAATTGGGGATTTTCAGAAAGTCCCGCCCCCAGTTCGTGACGTCACGCCAAGACGTCTTGCATTGCTGAAGAATCAAAACAAAGGCTTCAGATTGGGAGAATATGCTTTCTTGTTACTCATCCAGTTATGAATATGATTCAAATAGTTCTGAAGAGGAAAGCATACATGTTTGCAATCAATGAAAAGAGTCCACCCGTATCAATTCAATGACAGCAATGTAGCACCCAGAAAATGCAGAAGATGGCACCCAAGCTCCGTTGGAAATGGGCTGATTTGTCTGCTGGGAATTTGTGTCAACGAGTATCAAATAGTAGTCTTGGTGCAACACACAACGATTCGCCATTACGTTATTTCAGTAGTTTGCCTTCTAATTTCGCCATCAACACGAAGTTTTCAGACCAAACAAAGTACCCAAAATGCATTGTGTGTCGCTTTCTCGGTCAGGGGCGTTCCCTCCGTGACGTCACTTAGGGCATCGTCATCAACTCGAAAACAAGACTTCCTGAATATTCAGCAAGAGTCTTAAAAGGTAAAATATAGCTCTATGCGCTGGAATCTTATTCAAATGCGCTCAGTAGAAGTCATTTGAAGTCATTTTCCAAATTATGGACACAGCTTGTCCGGAGGCGTCGGTTGTCTTTTAGGTACGCCACCTTTGGGCCTGGGTCGTCCCCTGCCACGGTGTCCCCGGGCCGCATCGGGACAGTTCTTGATCCAGTGTCCGGATCGGCCGCAACCGAAGCACTCTACACCGCTCATGTCCTCGCCGACCTCGTCCTCCTCGTCCCGCCGCCTTCGTCCCGCCACGTCAACAAGACCTAATGCACTCATCACAAATATGAAATAAAGCATAGTTTGTAGTCATAAAAAAAACATCAGAAAGCGCATCGCTCTGACGTCGTTACACACACGCTTCAAAGACATGTTCTCAAAAGGGTTTATTCCTCTAATGTCCACTGAAAAGACCTTCACGGTGATTAAACCAACACCATTTTTTTGTTTCCTAAGTGACATCAGAAAAACGTTTTATAGCATCTAAAATAGCCAAAACACGCAGGATGATATTTTTAGTCGAATGCAAAACACCAATAAAAATTAGTTCAAGTGTCCCAAAACTGCCACAAAATGAGCTCGGAACTGGGAAGATTCAGAAAGTCCCGCCCCCTTGTTCGTAACGGCACGCCAGGATATTACTTCACAAACTGAGTTACTTCCGGGTCGAGTGAACGCTGACGCGTGTGGCTGCCACTGCTCACCCACAGAAAAACTGATCCTGTGATTGTAAAGTGACCTTGAGAGTTTTGAAAGGTGCTTAGAAATGAAATGGGATGATAATTATTATTACAAGTATCCGTGAAGAAAGTCGCCAAGAACTGGCTGTCAATTTTCATTCGTTTTCTGACGTCATTTCAAAGCGACGCCTCTGTTGTTGTGGTGCCCAAATCCCAACGTAGGGGGCGAGAGCAGCTACGCAGAAAACTGTCGCGTGAGAAAACGTCACTTTGCTCGAATGTTTTGGATCATCACGTGCACATTACCACTAATAACGCTATTTCATTTGTTTTTGCTTACAATAAACCAAAATATAATTCCTATTATAAAAAGAATACATGACGAAGATAAACTCCGTCAATAATCACGAAACTAGCATATTTTTCTAACAGATCTGGAAATGTTTGCAACAATCAATAAATTGGGAATTTTCTGAAATTGACGCTTAATAAATTCATACGGATTAAGATAACCATCAAAAAGACGTGATCAATGTCTAATTTTGAAGCCGCGTCGATGATGCTGTTTGAATGTGGTATGACAACTTCGATTGTTTTGACATTCCTGGACGGACAGACAGAAAAGTACGAAGGACACCGTTCGTAAACGGGACTATCCCGACGAAACATAAGCGGCAAAGAAGACGCTTCGTTCCGCTACTCTCCCTATAAAAGCGGGCCCCCCGTTTAGCCCCTTAGCTAGTTAGCATCTTGGGCAGTACAGGGAGAGTGGGCGCCATGGCGCCTCCTGTGGTGGTCCTGCTGGGGGAGGCAATAGAAGGTTGAAACGCGGGACGTCAATTGGACAAACTCACCTCGCAGCTAAGAGTCCAAATGGCGTCTCAGCATCAAATGTGATAAAGGGGGTGGGGGGTGATTTTGTTTTGCTTGATCCTGTCGTTGTCTTCCTTCTAACTGAATTTGCACACGACGCGTAGTAAACGAACCGCGCGACACTTAAACGCAACAGCAGTGATGCATTCGCGTGGTGTAGTAAATGGCGCGTTTTAAGGGGAATCATAAATAATTCAAGACGTCACATGTTCGCTTCCTTGCCTGACACATCATGACAAAACTTCAAGCAACGTATAACAATCCCTTATCCACAATCAATTTTAATCAACCCTACACCTGTTTTATAGCATTATTAGTACTTGAAACTTTACTTTAGTTGTAATTTACAACAGATTCTTTTCTTACACAGTGTTTTTTTTTGTGTTCAATTACCACCTTCGTCAGTGTCACTCTGACGAAGGCGGAAGTATACGCCGAAACGTGTCAAGTAATTGAACACTTAAAAAACATTGTAAGAAAAGAATCTAGTGAAATATGGTGTCGGTTGTCCTTTAAACAAACAAACAAACAAATGAACTTGAAAGTTGTCTGTTTTAAAAAATGACTTTTAGTTGTGTTTGTTTTTTTTCTTCAATGACTTTAGGGTGGTCTAATGTTGGGCCTGATGTGGTCCAAAGGTGACTATGTCAACTCTTCCTTTGTTCTGTGTGCGTGTTGTGGGAGCTAGTTGATGGTTGACCGATTGGTTGCGTCACGTAACGTGATACGAAAGCTGCCAAAGGTCTCGAGACAAGCGTCAAGGCGACGATCAATTGGACAAACGGTAACTGTCAAAGACGCTAAGTCACAAGGTGAGGGGCCGAGAGTGCAACTGGGCTCATTGGCTCAACTATTTGGACTGCATTCAATATCAAAGAGGTTCAAGAAAGAACAACAAAACAGGTTAGTTGACCTTTTCCACAGAATCAATTTATCGGGGACGGCTTGTTATTTCATCAATCAGTTAAATCATGAGTCAACCAGTTGGTCGGTTAGTTGACATTACGTCTGCAGCTAATGATTATTTTAACAAAACATTCATCTCTCGATTTAGTCAATTCATTGAACGGGATGATTGCAACAAATCACTGTTGAAAAACAGTCCATTGTTTCCGGTTGCGTTGTGATGGAGAATAAGAAGTTATTTTTAAAAGTGTCATGCTGTTATATGCTTAGTCAACAAGTGTGACTCGAATACACAATTGAAGCATATACAACCTGGGGTCAATCTGAGGTCAACAGACACAGCTTGTTAAACTGTCATCTTCATCTCGGAGATCTGGCTTTGAACAGAATTTAGGACTTGGGAAACTCCTTATCACAGAAGTAATTTAGGACTTGAAACTCCTTCACAGGAAGAGCTCATTAGCCAGGTTACAAATTTATCAGTGCATGGAAAAGACAATGTGTTATTGCTTACAGCTGTTCATGCTTAGACCTCAGGAGGTGTGGTATTCTAATAAAGAATATTATGTTTTACAAATGCATCACTTTAATTTGCATATACTGTCAATAAATAGCTTGGCAGAGGGCTACAGAATTCAGGCGTCTGCCATGAACGTCTACGTCTCCTGCCGGCAGTAAAAAGAATCTTTCTTTGTCCACAGTGTCCGATCGAACATCTCTGACACGTTGAAAAGACAAAAACATGAATTATTGTTTATGGTTTTGTCTGTGATATCCATCAGGAAATATTTCGAAATGTCTTTGGGGGGTATGTACAAATAATCGATTGTTTCAGCTCGAGTTAATTGAGATCCCCAACTTGTGAGTTGGTGAGTGTCACCCGCTACCCTGTTGTTGTCAGACATTTTTTTGCTGTTGATAGGCATGTATGGCTAATGAGCGTTTTGCCTCACGACCGGTCGTTCTTTTGAAACATCTTCAAGCTTCACAAAAGTCAAATAACAGCATCCATAACATGCACGTGTCACTCAACAGTCATGTTAGGAAGACGCCTCAATGTTAGCCGGAGGGGCAGTTTGCTGAATATCGGGCAGGGTCCTCCATCTGTGCCTACCTGCAGACGCCATCACCCAACAGGCGGAAGGAGGAGCAGCAAACACAGGGCGGCACTGGAAGTCCACGCTGCACACATGAGCGCATCTGACATCAACAACATCCTCAAGGTAGGTAGGATGGGAAATAAATACAATACAATACACATTGATTTATATCGCGCTTTAACAACAGCTGAAGCTGGAATAAAGCGCTTAACATGATGAACTTTCATATACAGGAAATAAAGCAGTCACAAAGATAGTAGAAAGCACAAGGGAGTAAAACTAAGAGTGAGGCCATTTAAAGGACAACCTCCGAAATGCAGGTGAAACTTTGGGAGATGGACTACTTGTCGCCATGGTGTTAAAAGGACTACCAGCAAGTTTCAAGCCATTTGCAATCAATGTAGCGCATTCAAATGATGAAATCAAGTTTGCAGATTTCAAGACGAAGCTACGGAGTTTTGAAGCCACTGAGAAATTGAACACTGAGTCAGGGGACAATGTGATGAAGACACAGAGTCTGAGTGGACGACAAACCACCAAAACCAACACCCGTGACCAGCACAGTGATGACACAAGCATAGTGTGTTTCAAGTGTGGGATCGAAGGCCACAAAGCAAGAGAATGTCGACAAAAGACATGGTGCAGTCATTGCAAAAGCAAGACACACAAAGATGCAACGTGCAGGCGTAAGGACAAGGACAGACGAGATGACGCCAGTAAAGCGTCAGAAGACGGCGACACCGACATCGTGCTCAAGATGAGGGACAGCAAGACCAGACCCAGGGAGCAGTTGGGTCACGACATCAGAGAGAGAGGATTGATGGTGGACACAGGAGCCACTTCGCATATCATCACTGATGTGAACATGTTCAAGAATTTCGACAGCACGTTCAAACCGGAAAGACACCGCGTGGAGCTGGCGGACGGCACACAATGCAGCGGAGTCGCACATAAAAGGGGAGATGCTGAGGTCTCTTTGATTGACATCAAAGGACAAAGACATAAAGCAACGCTGAGAGGTGCTTTATACATTCCTTCATACCCCCAAGACATTTTGTCTGTAAAGAAGGCAACCACCAACGGGGCAACAGTGATATTTAAAGAAGGTAAAAATTCACTGATTACGAAAGGTGGGACAAAATATGGTATACATGTGTATGGAAAGTTGTACTATTTGCATATTGAGAAAGAGACACAGATAAATGAAACAGATGAAAACACATATTATGGCATGAGATTACAGCCTAAGACTAGTGAGGTCTTTCAGGAGCCTAATAAAAGAGCCCAAGAGTCATGTGTACAAGACAGGGATGCACGCGAAAGTGCAGTCACAGAGCCAAATGAACATAACCTCACACGACAAAGTGACACAAATGATGGACCTGAAAATAGAAGGTATCCTACTAGGGAAAGAAAGAAACCTAGTCACTTTGATGATTTTGTGATTGAGTACAGCGATAACGATGGGGCACACACCACAGTAGACTACTGTTACAGAGCCGTGTGTGGTGTTCCGCAAACATATGCAGAGGCAATTAGATCAAATAATTCTCAAGAATGGGCAAAAGCCATGGATGAGGAAATTCAGTCATTAAATGACAACACATTTACTGCAACAACCCTACCAGCGGGCAAGAAAACAGTGGGGGGTAAATGGGTATATGCTATCAAACGTGATGTAGTTGTCAGAGACAAATATAAAGCACGATTTGTAGCAAAGGGCAAGAGCCAGGTGGAAAACATAGACTATGGAGAGACATTTTCACCAACAGCCAATCAAACAGGTATAAGAGTGGTGCTTCAAAAAGGATACCATTTTTTTGTTTCTTATCTGACATCAGAAAAACGTTTTATAGCATCTAATATACCCAAAACACACAGGCTGATATTTTTAGTCAAATGCAAAACACTAAAAGATGCCTGGAAAAGTCGCACAGGAAGGAAAGAAGGAAGGAATAAATGAAGGTGAGGAGCAAGGTGTCCCCTAACTAAGAATATTCCGGCGCAGGCTAACGAGCACAGCCAAGTCTTGCTGCGAGGCGCCGCCTCCCATGGGGCACTTTCCTTCCATAGCAACACGTTGGCGTCCAACCAGCCGGGTGAGGACTGCCGCAGCAGCGCCACCTGCCTGTGGGAGGGCGGCGGTGTCATGTTCGGCGTATTTGACGGTCACGGCGGCTCCGCGTGCGCGCGCGCCGTCAGCCGCCGTTTGTTCTACTACATCGCCGTGGCGACGCTGCCACTGGCCGCTCTTGCGGAGTTGGAGCGAGCGGTGGACGAGGGCCGAGCCGTGCCTCCATTGCTCGAGTGGCTCAAACACCCCCGGGACCACCGGGGGCCCGATGGCGGCCGCGTGGCCTTCCAAAGTCTGCGTAACTACTGGCAGGAAAGGCTCGACGGGGACGACGACGACCAGCAGGTGAAGTAGCGATAACATTCACAAACTAATGTACGAGTAGCATCCGACTTACGACCACGACATCCAGACCCTATTTTTAACATTTTAAGAGGGGTGAGTTTGCGAGTCATTTAGCCACTATTCATTTAGCCTCTAGTCAACATTTTGAATGGATTTCGACTTACGACCGTTTTGTCGGAATGGAACTCGGTCATAACTCGGATGTTACCTGTATTAAAATCTAAAACATGACACTTTTGGTAGTTTTTAAATTTAACTCATTCACTGCCAGACGGTGTGCAAATGTGTCCACTCCATGCCAGGGTTTTTGTCATTTTCACTCCAATTGCAGGACCCGCAGAAAATTGACTTTTAGGACTACATAAACATTCAATGTAGCGTTAGAAACCTTAGACTCTCTTCTTTCATCGCGGGCTGGAGTTATCTGAGCTTAAAATGGGGGCGGCTGTACAAAAGGCAAATGCTGCCCCCTGGTGGGAGGGAAAAACATTGCCAGAGGTCTGATCCAAGCTTCAAACACACCCCCGACCCCACAAACAAAAACAACACCCGAACAAATTCGAGAAGGGCGTTCCAAATACCTAAATAAATTCCAGAATGGCAGTAAATGAATAAGGACATATTTGAGTTGAACTTTAATGCATTTTACCTTCGAACATTTGCTCAAAATATTTTTACTCCACAGTCTGCTCCAGGCTTCCTTAGTTATAAAGGGAAACATACTGACCTGTGTAG
This sequence comes from Hippocampus bargibanti, assembly GCF_051943395.1. NCBI lineage: Eukaryota > Metazoa > Chordata > Actinopteri > Syngnathiformes > Syngnathidae > Hippocampus > Hippocampus bargibanti. The sequence goes on along the minus strand of NC_142745.1, from coordinate 1,427,108 downwards.
ATTCGCATAAATTAGCTAGCTGACTATCTATTAGCTATTTATTTGCTATCCATTAGCTAGCTACCTTTCTATCTGTATGAGTTACTTCAGGATTGAGTGCGCATGTGGCTGCCGTTGCTCACCCTCAGAAAATCTTTTATCCTGGGACTGTAAAGTGACCTCGAGAGTTTTGAAAGGCGCTTAGAAATGAAAAGTATTATTATTATAAATGATGGTATTGTGATGTCATCGTGCCACTCCTCTCCGATTGGTTGCAGGACGACATCAGGCTGAGTTGTGCGCTGGAAAACGCTTTTCGTCGCCTTGACTATGATCTGTCCGTGGAAGCTCAGGTGCACGCGTCTGCGTACTCTTCAAGGTCCGTCTTCCCAACAGGTGGTCTCTCGGTAATCGACACGGGAATTGAGGAGGATACATGGATCTAACATGCTAGATGCTAACACGGTTCTTTCTACTCCTATGCTAATGTGCTACATGCTAATTTGCGAATCTGTTCACATGCTAGTTGCTAACACGTGGCTTTCTACACCTATGCTAACGTGCTTCGTGCTAATGTGTTAACATGCTAGTTGTTAACACAGTTCTTTCTTACTTCCGCGTTGAGTGAACGCTGGCGCATGTGGCTGCTGCTCGCCTGCAGAAAAACTGATCTTGTGACTGTGAAGTGACCTTGAGAGTCGTGAGGGACTTTCTGAATCTGCTCGGTTCCGAGCTCATTTTGTGGCATTTTTATTGGTGTTTTGCATTTGACTAAAAACATCAGCCTGTGTTTTTTGGGTATTTTAGATGCTATAAAACGTTTTTTTCTGATGTCAGTTAGGAAACAAAAAAAATGGTGTCGGTTGTCCTTTAAATATTTTTATGTTCGAAACCCATTGGATACATTGGCCGCACAGTTGGGTTAAAATGATCCAGAATGCAAAAAGGTATAAAGGGGAAATAAATGAAGGAAGAAAGTACGGAGACAAATGAGGTTTTTATATTTTGCCTCACCGGGTTTTTCCGCAGAAGCCGGTCTCCAGCCGGGGAGTCGAACGAACCGTCCCCTCTACGGGTGGCGCTATCCGGGTGCACAGCGTGCGTGGCGCACGTCCAGGACGGCATCCTTCACGTTGCCAACCTTGGGGACAGCCGGGCCGTCCTGGGCGTCCAAGAAGCAGATGGCCGCTGGACGGCTGTGGGTTTGACCAACGATCACACCGCCGACAACCCGGATGAACTGCAAAGGGTCCTGAGGGCTCACCCGCCGTCCGAACGCCGGACGGCGGTGCGACACCATCGCCTGCTGGGCTTGCTGTTGCCATTCCGGGCCTTTGGGGACGTCCGTTTCAAGTGGCGTCCGGAGACGCTAGCTCGACTGTACGAGATGCGACCTGACCTCCGCGAGGGGGCCCGTGCCCTTCCACCGCCGCCGCACTACTTGACTCCGCCTTATTTGAGCGCCGAGCCAGAGGTCACGCGACACCAGATTTTGCCATCCGACAAGTTTGTGGTTCTGGCCAGCGATGGACTTTGGGAGCTGATGCACCGACATACCGCAGTGCAAAGACTGGGAGAACACCTGAAAGGTAACGTTGTTGGATACGACGACAAAGTGTGCAATTCACCATTTTAGAAAGTAGGAACGGGCGGACCCTCAAGCTCAATTTTCATTGGTCCAGACCTCCAGGAGCAGAAGCCCGTGATCGCCAGCGCAGGCACCACCCTGGCTGACCTACGCCGCCTCCTCCTGGAGAGGAAAGGAAGGGTGCGTTCAGTCCCGGAAGACCACAACGCAGCAACCCACCTCCTGCGTCACGCCTTGGGGGATGACGGCTACGGGGGTGTGGCCACATCTCGCCTTTCCAAGATGCTCAGTCTACCCCCCGAAGTGGCCAGGATGTACCGCGATGACATCACCATCACAGTCATTCACCTGAACGAACCTCACCTCTGACCGATCTAATGCTCAACAGAAACATTTTAAACAGCTTGAAAACATGCCCCGAAAAAAAAAAAAACATGTTTATGACTTGAAAATAAAGTTTAATCAAGGATTTTATTAGAAAACCAAGACAAATGTTTGACGTCAATGATGGGGGGCCCCCTCGCAGCTCACAGAGCTCACTCATTGGACAGCACGGGTCCGCGCTCGACGGAGGCCACGCCCTCAACATTTTCAACACGACAGGAAGTAGCTTACTGAACGATTTGAAAACGAGTTATCAAAATGTGTCCAGCGCGAGCGGAATCATCGGCGTGGAGGCGGGACCAACAGCTGCGTGGCGGTGGCAGCGTCCGGGAACAGGTTGTGGTAGGTGGGAAGTGGCACGTATGCCGCTTTTATCATCTTGCCTGCAACCACACGGAAGAGCTCGTCGACACAGGCACAGCAATACCAGACGTGAAATTGATATCGGAAAACAGTGATACCTCGGTTTACGAACACCTTGGCTTACGAACTTTTCAGTTTACGAACATTAAATTTAGGAAAATTTAACCTTGGCATATGAACTATTTTTCGGGATACACACAGAGCGTCACAATGAGTGATGTGTCGTTCAACAAAATGGCAGCCGACTGTTTTGGTCCTCTATTCACTCCCCCCAGTCTTAAAGCCGCACATTTATTATACATGAAATAAGTTATATTATGTGTAGTTTTAAGGATTAGAAAATTATGTTTTATGGGGACCTGGGAATGGATTATTCTCATTTTAATGGTTTCCTATTCAAAATAAATTTTTGGGATACACACTGTCTGGGAACCAATTAAGTTCGTAAGCCAAGGTATCACTGTATTCATATTTCATTAGTTTGAAGAATTGTTTAAATGAAAAGAAATTGAACAAATGGGTACCAACCCCATAACCTAGTTGTCCCCAAAAAAATCTCACCTGCAAAGTATCGTCCGTGAAGAGCACTGACAGCCGCCATGGCAGCGGGGATGGACGGACACTTGACATACACGTTGCCCTGGAAACCACAAATGTAACTTGAGTCCGTGAGCACACACTCATGATCAAGAGTTTCTGGTTTCAGCTGTACCTCCGTTGAGTTCTTGTCCACATAGATGTGAACGACGCCGCCATGTTTGTTGCACTCCTCAATGACGTCGTGCTGGATATCCATCTCCCAGCCGGGATGATCCTCACTGACAGGCAAACAGGGACACGCAAACATTAGCAACGAGGGTACCGGCTCAGGTTGATCTTTTTGAACCGCCGGAAGGCGTGTACGCACTTGCTGGGGTTGAACATATTGGAGAGCTGGAAGCAGTGCGTGGCCAAAGGCTGAGAGGGAAGGTTGAGAGCCGGGGGGTTCATGTTGAGGTTCATGGATGGATTCATGGCAGCTGTCAATCAAGCATAAAACTGGTTAGCATGACCAGCTAATGTCTCCGTGGCGGGTTTATGTTTAAAGGACAACCGACACCTCCGTACAAGTTGTGGATGAATAACAAGAAAGCCTCTTCTCTGAATCTGAACTCTCTGAAGCCATTGTTTTGATTCTGGAGCAAGGCAGTGTGTGTGTGACTAATAATGATGTCACGAACAAGGGGGCGGGACTTTCCCAGTTCTGAGCTTATTTTGTGGCAGTTTTGGGACATTTTAAGTCATTTTTATTGGTGTTTTGCATTTGACAAAAAATATCACCCTGCTGTGTTTTGGGTATTTTAGATGCTATAAAACGTTTTTCTGAAACAAAAAAATGGTGTTGGTTGTCCTTTAAGTCACACCAGCCTTACCTGAGACGGCAGCCATGGCACCGATGGCGATGGCGCCACTCATCTGCAGTGCTTGCTGGGCAGCGGGAGGAATCTGCAGGCCGGTACCTGAATGCAAATCAAACACCATGACTCATCAAAAAAACAACTCTCCATCCACAAAAGAGGCAAAAAAAAAACAACAGTGAATACACGACTCGCCAAACGGACTCACCTTCGGCGAGGCGAGCCATTAGTTGCAGCCGCCCGGTGGTGCCCAGGTCGATGCCGGTGCGTTCCAGCTCGTCGCTGTCCAGCAGAGAGGCGGCGGCGGACCCGTCGTTGCGCTCAGTCACGTGGCCCACCTTCATGGGTCGGCCCGCTAGCTCAAAGCCGTTGAGCTGCTCCAGAGCTTTCTTGGCGCACTCGGCGTCTGCAAACTGATACGGTGAGATCAGAGATAAGACAACGGCACGGGAAAAAATTTAATGGAGAAGACAATGGCTTCATGATAAAGCGATGAATTAGAAATTAATTTCGACAATTATCTTTCGTGTTCTTGTTCAATGTTAATGAAAATAAAGTATTCAACTCACTGTGATAAAGCCATATCCTTTGGAGCGACCCGTCTCGCTGTCCATCATAAGCTGGATGCCTTCGATCTGATGACAAAATATGAAGATTATAGCCATTTGAAGTGGTCGTTTCTTAGTCGATCCGAAAATGTCTCACCCTTCCAAAGGGCTCAAATATTCCTCTCAGCATCTCCTCTGTGATGTTGAAATGTAGCGAGCCGATGTAGAGCCTCATGGGTCCCGATGAGCCTTTCTGAAGGTTGTTGGCGGCCGCAGCAGCGGCGGCTGCTCGGTTCTTCTCGGCCTGGAGATGCAAATTCAAACATGGTTAATACCGGCTAGCGAGTCATAGCTCGCATGTCACATATTCACCCCCTTGATTTTTTTTTCTCCACCAGCTTCCCACTTGACTTCGTAATGCCATGCGAATTTTCCAAAGGCTATTTAATTGCAAATACTTGTTTTATAGGTGCTTTGAGAATGTTTATTTATTATATTTTTACACGGGACGAGAGAAGTGAACCTTCTTTTTTTTTAACATCAATCGAGGCTACAGCTTAGTGTTTACTTTCAACATTAGCTTGTAGCTGACGTCAGGACATTTTGACCACGGCATGATTATTTTATTATTATTTTTGTATGTTACCTGTGAGGCCTGCACGATGATGGGAACTCCCAGCAGCCTCTGCCCTGTCAGCCCGATAGCAAGAGGAACGGAGCTGGCCTCCACAAACTCGATGTAAGCGATCCCCTTTGACCGACGCGAGTTCCTATCCGAGATCATCCTCACATCTCGAACCTGCGCACCAACAAGCGGGAGAGGTCACCAGCTGCAGCCAATAGAAAGAAACAACTGCTGTGCCTCCATGTGGAGCTGTGCGGTGACGTTACCTTCCCGACAGCAGAGAAGAAGTCTTCAAGATCTCGAGGTCGAATGCGGGCAGCAAGCTGCATGCAGAAGACTGTCCTAGCATCTCGCTCCTCTGGAGTCAAGTTGTCCACCGGAGGCCTTTGAAGATAGGACAAAAATAAATAAGTTTGGGGTGGGGGGTTTGAAACATCAAACATATCTTCAAAACTTACTTGTTGGGACTTTTCTCCCTCCTGATGGGAGTCTTCTCTCTTCTGATTGGACTTTTCTCTCTCCTGATGGGACTCCTGCTCCTCGATCGCTTCCGCCTGGACATACAGGTCAGCAAAAGTTCATGATGACGACTTGGAAAACCGCTGAGGAGGGGAAGGATCTCACGTCTTGTGGTAGTCTCTGTAGCGTCCGCCCCTCTCACGACTGCGTCGGCGCTCTCGGCTCCGACTGCGCCGCTTCTCCCGGCTGCGCTTGCGTTCGCGGCTGCGACTCCTCTTCCTCTCTCGACTTTTGCTGCGTTTCCTGTCGCGACTACGGCTGCGCTTCTTCCTGCTAGAGCGACGGCCAATCACAACATGGCAGTAAGGATCGCTATTACTTGCAAGACGACACACGGGGAAGCGGACAAGAAAAGGACATAAGACAAGCTGACAGAAAAGATGTTGGGTCAGACAGAAAGTCTGAAGGACACACAGGAGACAGCGAGCAAGCAGATTGACAGAGGACAGATATAAATTGTAGCCAAATGCACAAATAAGTACACAACACAGACAGACAAGGTTGACAGACGGGAGTGCCCCCCCACCCCTTCCAACCCTCTCACAGGCGTACAGAAAAAGCTAATGTCGTTCTTCTGCTAAAGCTTTGAAAAACATTTCCCCAGCAGTAATTTGCTTGACCTGCCTCATAAATAACGGACATTTGTTTTTATGCAGATATTACTGTGAAAAGAATGTGCATGTTATCAACAAGCCCCCTTAGTCTAATTATCAACCGGCCCAAAATGTTTAATTACAGTAAAGTCTCGTTATATCGATATCGGATATATCGATAGTCCCGGTTATATCGATACTATTTCCATGCACGCACGGAGAAAATTACATGCAAACAGGGTCGGATATATCGATAGTCCCGGTTATATCGATATTTTTTCGGACTCCCTTGAATATCGATATAACGAGACTTTACTGTATATAAAAGCTAACCTATTTTTGAGAATGGATATTCTCACTTAACTTATTTCCGCAGCCTTAATTTGTGCAAGCAAAAGAAAATAAATAAATCACAAAAAATGGATACAGGGGGTGCCTCATACAGGTTGACTGGTGAGACATAAGACAAGACAAGACAGCAGGCAGACAAGGCGTGCAGAGATTGACGGCGGTGAGTACCTCTTGGCCTGTTCGTCCCCGCCATTGGGGCTGGCCGTCTTGTCGTCCTAGCGGGGTCGACAGAGAAGAGCGTGAGGAGGCAGACGCGACATTGGGGTGTTGGCAGGGGAGGGGTTGGGGGGCGGAGGGGGCAAAAGAGAATATGGAGAGTGAGTGAGTGACATTCAAACAGACTTTTTGTGTGCTTGGGGAGGGGGTCAGAGCTGAGGCGGCCGGCCGACTCGGGCGGGAGAGACTCTTCTTCCTCTGTGGGTGCTGCGCTGGGACGCCTCTCAAGGGCCCTGCAGCAGACAGGAGTCTTGGGTCAAGTCAACTCGCAAGTGGGCAACGTCTTCCTTCCTTCTTTGCGCTCACAGGCTCCTCCGCATCTCAGCTTCCCTTATCCACTTGTTGCTGTTACATTATCACCACACGAGCACCAGGTGCACTGCCGCCCGTGTGCTTTAGCCTGGCAGTCACTGCACTATCCGGCACCTTCATTTCTTTAATATGCCATGAAATGGGCAGTGTGCATGGCATCTATAAATATCCAACCAAAATACCCACTTGGTTCTGACAAGTGATGTTTTGCAACAGAAATGACACTTTCAAGTACCAAGAGAGCGATCCAGGCTACCAGTGTCTACCAAGCCATTCCAAAAACAGAGTTCCCATACCCAATTGTGGCTTTTATTTATTATTTTTTGGGTTGGGGGCCCAGAGGATAGATACCAAAAATTGTCAAGGAGCAGGCAAAGCTTTTTGCATTCACCAATAAACTAATCCTGACCACAACACTTAGTTGGCTTAGCAACATTGCATAAGAGATGTTATATGCATATAACCGTGGAAAGGGTCCAACCTACCACCACACAAATTTTGTGAAACTCTCTGACTTCACTGTACTTGCCTCATCTGCTTTTCAATGGTCTGCAACAAACGACTGCAAGACTCTGCAATGAACAATGAAATTCACCTCACTCTTTCCAAAACCATCTGTTCAGATTAGGTCACTCTTCATGATCACTGCACTGGTTTAGTAGCCTGTGACTAAACTTTTACTCACCAACTTACGTAATGTCAACTTTTATGCAAGTATTCAATTAGTATATTTATTATATATCATCATGTCAGACGGTTTTCTTTATGACTATACGATATTCTCTAGACGACAATCTGTTCTCAATTCCCCGACTTAAATAATTGAAAGAAAAAAATAGTCATAATTTTTACATCACAACTCCACCCCCAAAAAACGGCATGCAAAGAGTTACCATGTGATAAAAAAAATGGATTCCCGCCTATATTTAGCATTTGAGCCATTCACATTGAGAGGCATTGTGCAAAAGGATCCAGTACGCTTTGTTTTGGGCAACCCTGCCGATGTCACAACAACCACGTGCCTCACTGTGTTGGTCGGTCAGCAGGCTTGATCATGCTAAGCTAACAGGTGCTTTCCTGTCTGGCTTAGTCTGTATACTAATGTCCCACAATCCTCCCCACTGCGGAGTAAGGCAGGGTGAAACTCTGACACGGCACACTGGAGAGAATTCAAGTCCACAAAGACAGCATTATGTAGACTCCAAGACATCACCTTAGGAACACTCACTCTTACACACACACTTTTAAGTCAAGCAGTAAAGCTCTCCCCAGCAATTATTATCTGACAAATTGGGTAATTATATGAAAATAAAGTGAAGATCAAACTGAAACTCCAAGTGGCCATGGGATAAACCATCATGCTAATCTAATCAACTGTGCTCAACTATTACTTTGTCTTTATGTAATGAAGGAAATTGTATTGTGGGTTGCAGTTGTGTAGGAAATGGAAAAATTGAGAGGAAAAAAAATCTCACTGATATGGTTATTTGTTTGTGTGTGTACATATGTGGGGTGGGGTTAGCAAACCACCGCCCCAGGTGCTTGTATGAGAGCACAAGCACAACAAATTTGTTATATGCACCATTGTTTCTATCTTGCACACATTTATAGCCTGAAAAGGTGAACTCATCAATCGATGTTTTTTTTTGTGTGTGTGCATGTTTTGATCACAAACATACTGAAAGGCAAAACCAAAATATCAAAAAACAGTCAAATGTTCTGCAGTTAACAAATTGCTGTATTAAGGTACCATAACATAAAACAATTGATTCATTAATCAGCAATCGCATCAATCGACCTATAATCATTGTTGAATCGCATGTGAAAACCCGAACTCACCACCCCCACTCAACTTACCCATTTTAAATAGCACAGCCACAGTTGCATACACACTTAGATATTTTTTGTGTGGTTGGTAAAAACTTTTTTGTGGAGGAGCATTGAAATGCTTGCTTTGTTTTTCCCTACTCTCTCCTTTTCATGTATTTTTTTTGCTGCTGAAAATGCAATCTGGAAAAAACATCTACGATATTCAAGACTTACTGACAAAATATATTTTATGACAAACTGTTTTTACACCTGACATTTCAAGGCGGTTCACTTGACATTAAAGCGGTATTGAGTTTGGAAGATGCTGGGACTCAGTCAAGCAAGAGTGCGCCAAATATTGCACTTGGAATGACAGCAAAGTTTTTGACCAGCAGATATTTATGAAGTTTAACAGATGACAGAAAAAGACGCTCACCTTCCGGTAAGGAGCCTCCAGCATCGCCTCAATGTCCAGGTCGTCCGCCATGCTACAAATGCACAAACACACATTGGTCAATATTTGGGGGGAAATTAAAAAATAAAACTGAAAGTTAATTAAAGGAAGGTTATTATTAAGTTATTGAACTGACATTGTCCTGACAGCCACAGTGAAAGAACCAGTTATTACGTGACTGTAAAGTGTCCTTGAGAGTTTTGAAAGGCGCTTATAAATGAAATGTATTATTATTATCATAATAAGGAAGCCAGTAAAACTGTGACATGGCATCGTACAAAACGACGCAAAAAAATAACCTACTGACTACTACTACTGCAACCTACTGACTACTCACTCATGGTAAAAACTCGGGGCAGGCCCATAGTTTTACGCGAATAAAAAAAGCAAACGGGAATACGTCAGTGAAAATCTCCGCGAAAGGGCGAACTCGCGAGGAGCGAGGGTTTAATGAAATAACATTCCAATTCATCTCACCGAGGAAATTTGATTTAATCAACGGTGAAGTTGTGTCGTCTTACGCGTTAAACCTCGTTCCGAGACATTTCGGTCCCGTTTAAGCGCCATTTTCGTAAGATTTTCGGTGGGTTTTCACCTTAAAATGGCGCTGAAATGAGTTGACCGAAATCCACTGTGTAGCTATAAACGGGAGGAAACGAGTGGTTGTCAAGCTCGCGTCGCGTGGGGATTTTAGCTGACTTGATAATGGCGAGTTATAGTGGCGAACGGGCAGTTGAACTGGCGATGGCGGTATTCCATCCACAGATTAATAGCGACAAATCGGAGTCTTTTCACGTGAGTCTTACGCACTCATTCTTGGCCTGGTGAGCGCTTCGCCATTCGTGAGGCCTCCATGGAGCGGCCGGCTAGCTGTTAGCTCTCGAAGCTAACTTAGCACAAATCCAACTTTAACGCATATTCTTGACCCCGGATAAATCAGTTGAGCCGATGAGACGAGTTCTTACCTTGCAACTCAGTTCCCCGTCGGCTCGGACTGCAAGAAAAAGCGTCAGACGTAGTCGTAGTTGACTTTGACCGCTCCTCCGTCGTCCGCTCGACGTTACTTCTTGTACTTGAAATGGCGCGAGAAATTCTCGCGAGACGAGATGATGGCACGCGAAATCACGAGGTCATTTTGTCTGACTCCCCGATGTTTTGGCGTTTCCTATTTGTGATGGGAATTCCGGCTCTTTTTAGAGAGCTGGTTCTTATGGATCGGCTCACCAAAAAGAGCCCTCTCATTCGGCTCTCAAGTGGATCCTTATTTTTTTTGTTTAAATTAGTGCACAATTATATGCAAAACGAATTACTAATGTACAAAACTATTTATCAAAACAATATATCATTTTAAAATTTATATGGGTTTATTTACAGTACATTCTTAAGAGCATAAAACATGGAGTACTACAAAAAATTTAAACAGCACAAAAACAAAGACCCAACTCAAAACAAGGACAAAAACTTCTAATCTCTGTCTATAACAACATAGGTAAGCTTTGATTACCACACAACAAATGATAAATCAAAATGTGTAAAACAAAAAGAAAAAAGCAGCATCCAGGTCAACGTTTCAGCAAATATATATATATTTATATATACATATATAAATATATATACGTATATACCTATACATATATAAATATATATGTGTGTGTTTTTGTCATGTTTTCTTGGATGTGACTGTAATTCACCTACACGAGGAGTGTGACTTGTTAGCAGGTCCACCTCGCAGTGGAGAGGTGCGAAGTTCAAGTTCTGGACTTCTTCAAGATGAAACAATACACATCAGAGCTTCTGTAAAAGCAATTTTTTAAAGATTTGAGTTTTAGCCATGTGGTACCAAGTCAGCTCTTCTAAATTTTCATAATTAGTTCAATAAAGGAAGACAGGGATATTTGTGAATAAACATATTTTGGTTTAAAAAACAATTTATTGTACAAAATGAAACAACATGAAGGAAGAGAAACATTCTGACATGAAACCCTGTTACCATTATCCTGATTTTAAATCAAATTCTTAAAAAAAGAAAACATTGGTTCCCTTTTCTTATCATATTGATGCTGTTTTTTTTCATATTTCTGTTCCAGTATCAGATTATAAATAATGCTAGAAACTTAGAAACATATAAATATGGTGCTTTCTAAGTTAAATGCATTGCGTTGCTATCCCAACATGATGCTCTGGTGCCAGACAGTCAGATGTCTTCTTGCTCAGCGCGCTCTTTGGAGGAAACCCACCTACTGACCATGACGTCCTGCACAAACACACGCACAGCACCCACGTCACTTCACAAAATGAACATCAGAGGAAAAAGTATAGAGTAAGTATAGTATATGCTTTATGAGGATTTAGCGGGGATGAAGGAAATCACAACTACCTGAACTTTCAGCTTGCTCAGACAGGCAGGCGAGTCCAACTCAACTTGTGAAAGGTCGACTGGATGGATGATGTAACACAGGAGCAGCTCCTGTAGGTGGAGAAACAATTTTATTTTATTTTTTTTTCACCAAAGGCATCAATAAAATGCAGTCGCATCACCTTCGAGACATTTGCTGTGATTCTGCTCAAAGCTGCCAGCGAACGCCAGGAAAACGGGCGCAGTGTCGAACCTTGAAAATCCTCATCCACTTTTTCCACTACCACTGAATAACTGCAAAACAAATAATAGTGATAATAATAGCGCGTTTTAACATTTTTTGTTTGCTTCATTTTTACCTCAAAGTAGAGGTTTTTGTTTTCCTCCATGAATACCCAATTTATCAAATTAGTTGTCAATTTATATGATAGTCACTTTGTTATCAATTATTTTTTGCACCTGTCATTTACTGATGATTTTTCACAGTTCCCCTTAATTTGAAAACCACTGTTTTGACTGTGTGTGTGTACCTGGCATGGTAGAACGGAGGACCTTTCCTGTACAACACTGTAAAAAAATACACACACGGTCACAAAAACGAATAGAAATATATTTTAGTCATGATAAGCTTTAGACTTATGGTCCCACATTGCACCGCTACCACTGTTCTTACGCATGTCCACGCCATACTTGGCGCCGCTTCCTCCTTTGGGGACCCATCCCCTGCTGCGAAAGTGATGGTAGGCCGCATAGTAGCTAACAAAGTCGGGGCGCAGCGCCACACATTGTCTCCACAGCTGCATGATCGACAGGGGCTCCTAAAAAGAAAGAACTTTTTTTTCCTGCAAGTTGAATGAACACTATTTGATACTAGCTGACACAAATTCTCAGCAGACAAATCCGCCTATATCCAACGGAGCTTGGGCGCCATCTTGTGCATTTTCTGGGACGCTACATCGACAATCAAGATGCCTCAAAATGACACGGAAGGACTTCTTTAATGGATTGCAAACATTGATGCTTTCCTCTTCAGAACTATTTGAATCATATTCATACATGGATGAGTAACAAGAAAGCATCTTGTCCGAATCTGAAGCCATTGTTTTGATTCTCTAGCAAGGCAAGACGTCTTGGCGTGACGTCGCGAACAAAGGGGGCGGGACTTTCTGAAACTGACCATTTCGGGTTTCATTTTGAAGTACAGTAAAGTCTCGTTATATCGATATCGGATATATCGATAGTCCCGTTATATCGATACTATTTCTATGCACGCATGGAGAAAATTACATGCAAACAGGGTCGGATATATCGATATTTTTTCGGACTCCCTTGAATATCGATATAACGAGACTTTACTGTAGTTTTGGGACACTTTCAGTCATTTTTATTGGTGTTTTTCATTTGACTAAAATATCAGCCTGCATGTTTTGGGTATTTTAGATGCTATAAAATGTTTTTCTGATGTCAGTTAGGAAACCAAAAAATTGTGTCGATTGTCCTTTAAATCCATTTTAGCAAAAAAATACAAATACAGTAAAGTCTGGTTATATCGATATTCTCGGGAGTCGGAAAAAATATCGATCTAACTGGACTATCGATATATCCGATCCTGCGGCATGTAAATTTTCTCCTTGCGTTCATAGAAATAGTATCGTAATAAGCAGTCCTATCGATATAACGAGACTTTACTGTAATCTTGATTTGAAATCCCGGGTAAGAAATAAACAAAAACTCTAAAGGAATTCATCTGAAGTAACCAAGTATTTGTAATACTTTTTTTTTTCACCACTGGGAACTTCAGACTGACAATTACCTGGTCCAGGTAGACAGACAGGCAGCCCAGGCTGTAGACCAGGAAGAAAGCCTGCAAGAACAGAAAGACAGACAGCAAAATGACCACTGGAGCATTCAGAACAATCGGATTTCCCTTCAATCAAGTGACATAAATGTCAAAAAATAAAAATAACTCCAGAGTTTCAAGACCGGACCTCCTCCAGGCTGAGTTGCAGGTATTCCGTCATTCGTAAAGGATTCCGTCTAAGTTGCAGCGTCTCTGTGGAAAACTGTAAGACAGACAGCAAAAGATTGAACATGAACACCGCAAGCAAGCGTCTCCTAAACGAGAAATTACAACGAAAAAAAAAAAAAATCACGCATCACGAAAGACTTACGTGGTCACCGTCAAATCCCACGAGGACAAAACCAGGACCTGGAACTACAGGGGCATCATCAGAGTCAGATCCAGAGTCAGATCCTTGGTCAGGACTGAGGTCTGGGCTCGAGCCAGGACTCAGCTCACGAAACACACTCTGGCTTGGTTTGGATTCCCGGTCAGGACTGAAGTTTGCATGTGGGTGCGCTTGAGTATCCGGTTGGGGTTCGTCCCTGTTCTCCGCCTCCCCCCTCAACTCCTCCACTGTTACAGGATGGCGTAGTTGTAACAGCATTTGATTGACAGCCATTTGACCCAATCCTTGAGCCAGGAGAGCTGACTCGGCCCAGCCGAGCAGCTCCTCATACCTGCAGAAGGAAACGAGGAAAGGTGATTTCACATGTGAAGTCTGCATAAAAGCTACCAGATCTTCTCTTACTGGTGCAACGGAAATGTTCAGATTTTAAAATGGTCAAACTGCTATTGTATGTTTTTATACCACAAATAGCGAATTGCAACAATTGTTTTCTGGTCGAATTGAAAATGCCTCCTCTGTCTCCATGTTGTCGGTCTCTTTGAGTTGAGTTCAATTGCTTGTCACTTTTTTTGAAAAGTATCATTGAACTGTTCACCGATTGCTTTAGTCGACTACCTCCTGCCGTGTTGTCAGTGTGAACAGTGCACATCAACTCAATATGATGGATAAATATCTTTCAATCTTTATTTAAAGGACAACCGACACAATTTTTTTGTTTCCTAACTGACATCAGAAAAACGTTTTACAGCATCTCAAATACCCAAAAACACGCAGGATGATATTTTTAGTCAAATACAAAACACCAATAAAAATGACTGCCACAAAATGAGCTGCGAACTGGGCAAATTCAGAAAGTGCCGCCCCCTTGATCGTGATGTCACGCCAGGATACTCCTTCACAAACTGCCTTGCTCCAGAATCAAAACAATGGCTCAGAGAGTTCAGATTCGGAGAAGATGCTTTCTTGTTACTCATCCAGTTATGAATATGATTCAAATAGTTCTGAAGTGGAAAGCATAAATGTTTGCAATTGATTAAAGAAGTCATTCCGTATCAATTCGAGCCATCTGGACTTCAACGTAGCGCCCAGAAAATGCACAAGATGGCGCACAAGCTCCAGTGGAAATGGGCTGATTTGTTCGCTGGGAATTTGTGTAAACTTACACCTTCTTTATGCGGGTTACCGCAATTGGCTGCCACACACAACGATTAACCATCGCGTTATTTATGTAGTTTTCCTTCTAATTTCGTCATCAACACTGTGTTTTCAGACGAAAAAAAAGTACCCAAAATGCATTGTGTGTCGCTTTCTCGGTCAGGGGCGTTCCCTCCGTGACGTCACTTAGGGCATTGTCATCAACTCGAAAACATACTTCATGAATATTCAGTGCGAATATTAAAAGGTAAAATATAGCTATTTGCGGTGGAATCTTTGTAAAATGGGCTCAGTAGAAGTCATTTGAAGTGATTTTACAAATTATGGACGCAACTTGTCCGGAGGTGTCCGTCGTCCTTCAAGTTTAAGCTTTCCAAAAAAGTAATTCCCACAACATTTATTAGTACACATGGTCGCAATGTTGAACAGCTGTTGGCATTCAAGGGAGACCAAGACCAGTTCGACGTGGGGTGATTTCACTCACCTGGCCTGTGTTATGAGAGGAAGCAGGAAGCCTTCATGTTCTGCAAGAAGAAAAAAAAATGGTAAACAGTTGAGTACGATGTTGACTTGGTACTGAAATTCAAATGTCAACTAACGCTTCCATTGGTTGGAGACGGCCTGCTCCGGTCGGGCTCTGGACAGGATGCCTTTCCCAAAATATCCCTGAAAGATCACAGTGTCCAATCATTCATTTGACATAAGCAAGGAAACTTGTAAACTCTGTATTACTTTCTTTAATGAAAAATAATTGATGTAATGAATTGCTTATCTGATTAAAATGTGCTGAAGCCTACATGATTTGTGTTTGCTTGGGACTATATATGTTCTTTTTTATTTTATGTTACTATATGGACAAAATTCCTCAAACTGGGATGGGATGTAATGTATTTATTTTCATAGTCACATAACATTTTAGTTTTATGTTTAACATTATGGGTGTTAAACATGGGTGTAAACTGTTAGTGGATTTTATTCTACCACAGAGCACTTTAGCTCTGCTTGATACCTTGCACATTGTTTCAGTTGTTCCTGAGAGATACCACTTATATTAAAGGACAACCGACGTCTCCGGACAAGTTGTGTCCATTATTTGTAAAATGGCTTCAAATGACTTCTACCGAGTGTATTTTACAAAGATTCCACCGCATATTGCTTATATTTTACATTTTAAGACTCGCGCTGTATATTCCGGAAGTCTTGTTTTTGAGTTGGTGACGAGTCCGTACGTGACGTCACTGAAGGAACGCCCCTGACTGAAAAAAGGACACATTGTAGCAGTCCTTCCATCACGTCAATGCTTGTTTGGTCTGAAAACCTCGTGTTGCACCAGAAAAAGCCAGAAGAGGGCGTCCAAGCTCCATGTAAAGAATTTATCAGCCTGTGGAAACGGGCTGATTAATTCATCACAGGAGCTTGGACGCCATTTTCTGCCTCTTTTTGGGTGAGACATTTCCCCCCAATGTTGCCTCAAAATGGCACTGAATAAAGTCTTGAATCGATAGCAAACATGTATGCTTTCCTCTTCAGAACTATTTGAATCATATTCATAACTGGATGAGTAACAAGAAAGCGTATTCTCCGAATCTGAAGCTATTGTTTTGATTCTCCAGCAAGGCAAGACGTCTTGGCGTGACGTCACGAACTCAGGGCGGGACTTTCAGAAAATGCCCAATTCGCAGCGAATTTTTTTGCAGATTTTGGACACTTTAAGTCATTTTTATTGTTGTTTTGCATTTTAATAAAACTATCATACTGCGTGTTTTGGGTATTTTAGATGCTATAAAACGTTTTTCTGGTGTCAGTTAGGAAACAAAAAAAGTGACGTCGGTTATCCTTTAAGGAATTAGATTAGATTAAATTCGATTAACCTTTATTAGTGTCCTTCATACTTATTTGTCATGTCTTTTTTAGGATGACACTAGTGCAGCGTGTTCTACCGAAGACAAATTCCTTGTATGTTCTACACACTTGGCCAATAAAGATGTTTCTGATTCTGAGGCAATTTATAATCACGTCAACTGTTTGTGAATCTGAAATTAATCAGTGTAGTCGTGAATCATCTCACATTAAAATCTTCTAGTTCTGATATTTGTGACGAATAAAAATAAATAATCATGTTTGTTTTGACTTGCTTGTGAATGCGTTAGTCGTTATCACCTGGCTGTATATGTCGCTGATGTGATCGGGCTCGGTAACGAGCACATGTCGGTTGACGAGGTCCGCCCGGAAACAGTTCGTTGTGGATTTTGTGGTTCTTAGCCTCTCTGGCGAGCTTCGGCTGACGGGGAGCGGCGCCACATACTCTTCGTTCACCCGGCAGCGGCGCCGGGGCGGCCGAAAGTCGGCTTGCATGCAGCCAACTTCCGCGGACGACCTCCGTCAGTCGATCAGTTCAGCGACCAAGCCTGAGCTATTTACTGTCTTAGCCTTAGCATTGCACTAGCATGCTGGTTGCTAACTTCTCGCTAGCTTAGAAGCAGCGTTGCCAAACCGGTGTTACCAAAATAAAACTTAGTCCCAAAGTCAATAAATAATTGGGCGAAACGCTTCTCATGTGACCAGTATTTGTCGACATTTACTCTACACTGACATGGCTGGCGACCAGTCATTTATCACAATGTACGCTACACTAAAATTCCAAAATATGCACTGATCGTGACCGGGCGTTTCTAGCCCTTTTTTTTTTGTGGGGGGGGGGGGGGGGGGGGGTGTTAAACTAAAACAAATTCCAAACTCCAAAAATTTCAGAGGTCTGTTAATTTTCATTAACATATTTTCATTTTAAAGTGAATAAGTGTATTAACAAACAGCACTTTGAAATTAATATTTTGACAACATAATTACGCTTCCCCTAACACACACATACACAAAAAGTTCTGTTCCGCCTATTATAAACAGGACAGTGGAACTGGCTTGTAAATCGTCAATACATGTTTTGTTTACTGGAGCATTTCTTAGCTTCTTAGCAAAGTATTATATTGTTGTGAAATGTAAATGCAGCTCAGTTTAAGTTGTCAGGTACAAGTTAGCTCAGGTGTTTTTGAAACAAGTAAAATTAATCGATGGACTCAGATAAGCAAAAATTGAATTTGTAATATGATTTAATTTCACACTGATGCAAATGATGACACCCTAAAAAGTTTAAACGTGACTAGAACGAAGCTATCACGTCGCGGGCCGTCTCTGGGCCACGTAGAATCGTTGATGTTGAATGTGTCGGCGCAGGGCCACGTACTTGCACGCTCGGCTCACAGCAGGGGCGATCAAAGTGCGTGTGAAGACATCTCTGCTCAAAGGCTCTCTGCCATGGCCCTCCGCCACTAATACGCTGTTCACAAACTCCACGCAGAACGTCAGGCAGTTGTGAGTCTCCTCGCAGAAACTGGAAGCCCCCCCCCCCAACACACACACAAAATGGAAACCTCCCATCAGAATTAGGGACTACAATATCCACTTGGGACAAGATCCTTCTTTTGGGATTCAAATTCGCTCTTTGAACAAATTGGATTGAATTGTATGTGCCTTTATACGTCTCGCAGTGGAGAGTGGAGAAATGTACATTTCACAGCAGCAAAGTTATGACAGGAAGACAAAAGGAAAGAAAGAACTAGAAAAACAAAATCTCGCGGCGCCATGTTTAAGTAAAAAAAACTAAATAACAAATAATATGACACCACAATTATGTCTGTATTGTAAAACCTTCACTAGGGATAGCCAGAATCACTTTTAGTGGCCAAATATGGATAGAAAGAACCAGTGGCGGTGGTCAGGGACTGCAAGGCCTTCTCTGCTGGCCAAAAAATATCTGAATCCCGGACTGATGTTAATTATACTTTGTCCATGAATTTGTCTTAAATAATTCCAAATTATCTTTCAGCTTCCTTTCATTACCTTTCCCCTGCTGCACTGCTTCCAGATGTGTGTTTTCATATTTAAGCATTTAACCAATCACATTTCAGCCATCATTTGTCACCCGGGTCAGAAATTTACCTGAACGCCTTCACAATCAGTTCTGCGGGCCTTGTCGCATCAAATGTGTCGATCAAACTGTTGCTCTAACCAATCAGATTTCGAGTTAGCAACCCAAAATGGGGACCAACGCCTTTGTCAACGTCAGTTTTCGCAATCTATGATTGACTAGTCACTATCCAATCATAGTTTGCGAAAACTGCTCTGATCAGAAGCCGCTAGTAACAAGAGCATAGTGGCCATAGCTAAGGTCGAAAGGTCGGTCAGTTATTTCCTGGCGAATGGTACCCTCTAGTGGACTTGTAGCAAAACACACCACACTTTTTACAGTCTGGATTGAAGGCCTAGCGAGGAAATTCACGTGCCGCCACTGGTAAGAACACACAAGGAATTTTTCTAGTAGTTTGAGCCACACTCCGATGAAAACAATAAGCTTGTACTAAAAAGTCATTTAAAACCTGACACATGCTGTTGGTACAAAGATTCGTATGGAACTTTCACTTAGGACTTCTTTTTTAGGGTAAAAGCACCATGCCTGAGCAATGTCATCTTTAATGAGTGAAGAAACAGCATGGCAGACCATTTTTGGTGATCAGATTTTCTTTGGGCATGTACGTACCTGTGCCGGGTGGGCTCCCACAGGGGTCTATGTGAGAACCCCTCCAGGTACTGATCCCACTGGGCCACGAGGTGGAATGTGTCGGGTCTCACGAGTGGGACGATCACGCAAGCGTGCCAGCCACTCTGGTCTCGGAGTACACCCCTCCCAGTGTAGTTGTACACCACACCTACATGCGAAGTCCCACATAGACAACACGGCCTTGAGTGGGGCCTACTCAATTCTCACATTGACTTTGTGAGTTCACCTGAAGTGTTGGAGATTCCTGTATGAAGTTCAGATGTGCCTTCAAAGCCGCTGAAAGACAACAGCGTCATTAACGTCGTCAAGATAAGCAGACTGGATGTGTATGCACATACATTTTTTAGAGGGGAGGGGGAATTAGTTTTTCTTCATGGTACCTTCATAGGACCTACCGTATTTTCCAGTGTATAAGGTGCAATAGGTATAATAGCAAAGTTTCATGCTATTATATGCTTAGTCAACACTTGTGACTCAAGACACAATTGAAGCACGGACAACCAGGAGTCAATCATGGCCGGGCATGGAACCTTTCAGAGTTGTCTGCCCTGGTGTCCAGTAACTTTTTGTCACGAGTTTCAGACACTGCTTTTGGGTGTGCCTTAAACACTGGAAAATACGGTATCTTTCGTTGTTTGTGGAAATGCCAATTTTGAGCTTTTTTTTTTTTTAACTTGTTCTTCACTTATTTCCATTCCCTTTGGGAAAAAAAACTATTTTCAAAGAAAAGTGTCTTAATAAAACAAATAATTATTGCTGCAATTTTTACTGTTGCATATGAGGGCATGCACGTACCCGTCATCGTTGCCATCGGCGGGCGCTACAAGGAGGCAGCACGTGGTCTTGTGTCCATCGCCAAGCGGGTCGGGAATGCTGACCGGCGCCTCCCGCAATCGTCTTCCCGCCAGATCCTCACCACAAGCTGGGCAAGCGGGAGGCACGGAGAAGCAGAAGGTGTTGTTGAGGCACTCGTGCCGCACACAGATCACGCCGGGTTCCTCCATGGACGCATGAGTGGCTTGTTGTTTTTTTTTTCTTCCAGACCAGAGTGTCATGTGACTGCCGTATTATCAGGTTGCATGGAAAGAATGGCTAACCGACACCTGTTTGGTTTCATGTTGGTTTGGCGACGCGAATGATGGATACGTTGTCAGAGATATGCCAGTCAGACACTGTGGACAGAGACTCGGAACCAGAAAGATTGTCCCTACTGCCGGCAGGAAACGCAGTCACCCATGACATACGTCTGAATTATGCGTCCCTCTGCCAAGCTATTTATTGAGAATACACGCAAATTAAAGTGATACATTAGTAAAACGTAGTTTTCTTGATCATAATACCACGCCTCTGGACGTTCTGAGCACCAACAGCTGTAAGCAATAAAACATTGTTTCCCATGAACTGATAAGTTTGTATCTGGCTAATGACCTCTTCCTGTGGTAAGGAGTTTGAAGTCCTAAATTGCCCCTGTGATAAGGACTTCCACAAGTCGTAAATGACTCCTGTGAAGCTGACCGCTTAACTTGCTGTGTCCGTTAACCTGATTGTTGCCCGTGCTACAATTGTGTATTGAGTCACAAGTGTTGACTAAGCATACAACAACATGAAACGTTTAAATAAGATAACTTCTTATTCTCTAATCTCTATCATACATGATGTCAGAGACGTATTCTATCTTTATTGTGCATCACGCAACTGACTGATAACATCACTTCCTGGTCATCTGGATGAACGGTCCGTAATCTTGTGTGGTCAACCTTCAGTTCAGAGCTGTTTGAGTATGTGTATGTGTGTTTCTGTGTCTGTGACATGCACACTCAAGCATCGAATTACCACATAGCAACACACTTGCTGATTGTGCTGAGTTCAGGGACCACCAAGCTTTTTGTAAACTCAAGCCATCCAGTATCCATGGCGACAGACGTGACGGAACACCGCCAGATACCTGGAGGTCGCTTCAAGCCGGGGGAGCACCAGGTCGGAAGTGAAACGCTCCCTCGTAATTATCTGCTTGCCCTGTGACATCATCAACTTGTTAATGAAGCCCAAGGCGAAACCGTAGCAACAGGAACCAAACTCCCTCTGCTCCTCAAACCTGCACGCACATGCGGACAAATATACAGACAGACAGTCGGATGTCAGTCATGTGAAGAGAAAAAAAATAGAAGAGGGCAAGAGAACGGGACCGCAACCTGTCCGCGGTCCACGTGTCCATAGCGGCAAAATGGTCCAGCTGTGTGTCCCAGTTGGGGATGCAGTTGCCAGGGGAGACCAGAGGGACCACAAGGCTTTGTTCCCAGCCTTGTTGCTCACGCTGAACACCCAACTCTGTGTAACTCCACACCACACCTGAAGCCACACAAAATCAACGACATCATGCTCTGACGTGAAGGGACTTACTTCAATCACGTTCGAAGCTAACACTGGAAGCCGCTGCTGGCCATTGCGCGATCAAAGGTACTGACGTATTCAATATTTGGCATGACTTTGATAGAGATTAGACAGAATAGAAGGTATCATATTTAAAAGTCCCATGCTTAGCTGGCCAACCGAACAATAGGCCTACATACAGTAAAGACGCAGATGGCCTGGGGTCAATCTGAATTAAACAGACACAGCCTGTTAACCTGTCATCTTCATCTAGGAGATCTGGCCTTGGACAAAATTTAGGACTTGGGAAAGTCCTTCATCACAGGAGCAATGTAGGACTTGAAACTCCCTCACAGGAAGAGCTCATTAGCCAGGTTACATATTTATCAATTCATGGAAAAGACAACCAATTAAAATATCTATGTTTTATTGCTTCCAGCTGTTGATGCTTAGAACGTCCAGGGCCGTGGTATTCTAATCAAGAAAACTATGTGAGAAAATAGCTACAAAGCTAGCTCTGACGATTATCAATACTGTCACAAAAAATGGATGATATTTGTTTCGAAATAATATACCTCTCTGGCGAGAAGGATTGATTCAGATTTTCTTTCTTTTATGGTGTTATAAATTATTGATAATTTGAATATTGGAGTGAAGATATTTGGATTTAAACAATTCAGCTATTATGGTCTCCAGGAACTATGCTAGGTTATTGGCAGATGCTGTCAATGTCAGATGCTTTGCAAGTTTTGAAGCTTTGAGTTGGCTGTTTTTCCAGATGACGTGAATTAAAATGGACACAGCTACCACGATTTTGGATGTCATTGGATGTCATTAACTACAAGGAAGTGATGTGTAAGTGTGTTTACCTTGAGAGTTAGAGATGCCAACATGAAGTTCTCCATCTGTTTCTTCACTAAATATACACAGAAATGAAAGCGCCTGGTTGCTAAGACAATCGTTATAGATAGAAAAGCATTGTTGTTGCTGATACTTTACCTGAAGCCGTCCAAGCCGTACCGTGACGTGACCAGGAAGCAGCAGCTGGAACGGTGTCCGTCCACCACGGGCGCGCGGAGTCGCACCGGTGCATCCACCAGGGAAAAGCTCGGCACTAGGTCACATTCGGGGCAACGCAACAGGCCTGCCGGCGCAGGAGACTCGTCGGCCAACGTGAACACAGTCCGCCCGCAGTGAGAAAACCGTAGCAGGTCTCGCACTTCCATGAACACGCCCTCCTCCTCGTCCGGACTCCGGACTGGCAGTGGAACCGGAAGTGGAACAGGTGCCTGCCAGAGGTTGTGTCGGGGCCTGGAAAAATACGACGTCTAATTTTTATTTTTGGTTCTTTAAATTTGCATTCAGGCTAAAACAAAATGTCCGCATACAAACATAATTAAATCTATATTTGGATTAAAAAAATGAAATTATATTTTATTTAAATCTTCCGTCTAAGAACGATCAAGTCAATAAAATCGTCATTCCATTTTGTTCAATTTATTCAAATAATTAAACACGTGTTTCATAAATATAATGCTTTAACATTTATGAATGTAATGTTAACAAATACAAGAAAACAGGTTACATTTTCCTTCGTATTGATTCGATTATGGCTAATGCATAATATTAACTCACGTAATTTTAGCGTAATACACATATTTGTAATTCAAACATAAAATGAATAATGAACAGCAAAATAAAGCATTGCAGTATTTATTACAATGATTCGTGTTTTGAAAACATTACAAATTGTAATGTGTTCGTTTAAAAATTAAGATGTGTTACCTGAGCACATGTATGCAAACAATGTGTGTACAGTGTACAAAAAAATTATATGTTTGACTGCACGTCAAGTCGAAAATTCTTTTTTTAAAATTCCGCCCGGAAAGTTTTTGAGGGGCCGAAACGTCATTGCTAGTCGGACGTGTTTGTGCAGAACGCCGCTGTCAGTCAAACGGGCACAAGTGGATGCTAGCTCGTTAGCTGGCGTAACGCAGCTCGGCTTAGCAAACATTTGGAGGCTCCGTGGAGAAGATGAACCCCAAACAGGTCACCTGCCGGTAAATCTGAGCAACTGACCGTCCGTGTATTCGTCTGTTACCTTTCCGTTTGTCTGTCTGCGTCTGGGTGTGTGTATGATTGTCTGTTTTAGCCTCATGCTAATGTTTTTAGCGGTTCCCCTTCGAACGTTCTCATGCTACATCGTTCCTACACTTTCCCCAAATCTGCGCCCTGTGTGTCGAGATATAGGCGTTTATTGTGATATAGTTGCATTTTTTTAACATCAAATAATAATCCACGCTTTGAAACGCTAATTCAAAATTTCGAATCTTCAGTGACGTCACAAACATGCGCCAAACGTCCATCTTCCAAACAGCAATGACCCAACTTGTATCACTGAATGACAAATCCAAAAATGGACATTGTGTTAAATGTAAGTAAAATAATCAGATGTTCTGTCGTATTATTTTTCTTGTTTTATTTTCAAATGTATGTTAGGCTCTTTGCTACAGGTGCAGCTGCAATGTACTATTTTATATTCAAATGTGATTTTTTTAAACAAAATTTGCACAGTATAGCCAGCAATCGGAACCCAGTTTTGGTTTCAAAGTGTTGATGCATCCAACAAATGAGCGATTTTTCATCGGATGGTGTTTTTTTTTTTTTTTGCACCACAGGTACTTCCTGCATGGCGTGTGCCGGGAGGGCAGCCGCTGCATGTTTTCTCACGACCCGACCAGCAGCAAGCCTTCCACCATCTGCAAGTTCTACCAGAGAGGAGTGTGTGCCTACGGAAAACAATGCAGGTCACCTCCTTGCAGATCACGCCTTTTCTTTGACATGTTTTTTTTTTAATTTGATGAACATTATTGCAAGGAGCTATCGTATAAAAACACACAGCAACAATACCACAAAAAAGTGTACTTCAACCGTTAGCCATTTCTCAATTGTTGCAATACGTACACGGATATTGTCACAAATGACTGTTTTGTATCTCAGAAAAATGAAGTGTGTTGCACTATTGACAATATATGTATATATATATATATATATATATATATATATATATATATATATATATATATATATATATGTATATATATACACACCGTATTTATTCGAGTATAACACGCACACGTGTTTTGACACGCACCCCTAATTTTCAATTAAAAATTGGTATAACATTTTGTTTCACTTTTTCTCGACTCAGACCAAGCATTGTGATACAAATCATTTATTGACAATGTAAACAATGAATGTAAACTCTGGATATTGGTAATCATGCAAAACAGCAATGCTTAACTCACGTTTCAGTGTGGGCAAGGAAATGAATAGAAGCGTAGCTAATGAAATGCTAATCAACAATTAAAAAAAAGGAATGCGAGTGATCCGGGTCTTTCTTAGACTCCAAACTGTAGGGTGACAATAGCCATGGAAATGCTGCCCCCTCCTGGAAGGGATAAAGCATTAAATATATATGAGCATTTTTCCCAGGCCTCGTTTATAACGCGCACCCAAACTTTGAGTTCTTTTTTAGGTAGAAATCGTTGCGTGTTATACTCGAATAAATATGGTCTATTTTTTCTAAATGGCATTGGAAGTGTGTTTGATAATTTTTGAACTGACGATGGATTTTGCAGGTACGACCACATCAAAGTGTCTTACAGAGGAGGTGGCGGAGATTTCGAGAATAACTTGGCTCCGGGAGGCGGAGCTTCAGTTCGACCTGATGCCAGAAAGCCAATGAGAGACCCCCAAGGTTAACAAGGGTCACTCGGCATAGCACCAGATTCAAATTCTGAAAAATTGACAATTGCGTGTGTTGCTGTGCAACTCAGTGGGGCAGGTCGAGAGCGTGTTTGGAGGTGCGGCAGTCAGTCTGGGTTCCGAGGTTTCAGCCGCGTCTCCTCACTCGTACGTGGACGCCATCCGGACGGGCCTGGAAGCCTCGGCGCCAGAACAAGGTAGGACTCTGACGGCGTTGAGGCTCAGGCGTGACGCGACGATTCCCAAATTCCGACGACTAACGGGTGTCCGTCGCCGGTGGGCGAGTGTAGCTGCTCCCCAGATGGGCGGAGCCTATCAGGACTTTTCCCAACTTTGCCCGTACGCCGCCGCCGGACGCTGCTTCTACGAGGACGGCTGTCCATATCTCCATGGCGATCAGTGTGAGGTGTGCCGGCTGTGTGTGCTTCACCCACATGACGCTGAGCAGCGGCGGGCCCACGAAAAGGTGACGCCAGCGCTTGTGATGTCCCCACTGTGGAGCAAGATGGCGGCGGGGTGGTCACGATGTTACTTTGCTCCTCCCACAGATGTGCTTGCTAGCTTTCGAGAGGGACATGGAGAAAGCCTTTGCTGCGCAACTCAGCCAAGACAAGGTATTGCTCCATCTCATGCGTTTGTCAACCCTCATCTCGCAGCCATTTGTGGTCTTGGCCTATCCGATCTGCTTCCTAATACAGTGATACCTCGGTTTACAAACCCCTTGGCTTACGAACTTTTCGGTTTACGAACGTTAAATTTATGAACATTTTACCTTGGCATACGAACTATTTTTCGGGATACACACGGACCTGCCACAATGAGTGATGTGTCGTTCGTGAACAAGCCTGTTCTAACAAGAAAATGGCAGCCGATTGTATTTGTCCTCTATTCCCTGCCCCCAGCCGCCAGTTAAAGCCACATGATTGGTCAAAAACGGGGCAGTGGGGGGGGGGGGTTACAGATAGAGAGAAAGTGAAGCAAAAAAAACAAAATGGCAGCCAACATTTTTTCCCTCTATTCCCCTCCCCCAATCTTCGGTTAAAGCCACGTGATAGTTCAAAGGCAGAGTGTAGACTGCAAGGTTAAAATATCCCATCCACAAACAACCAGCACAAGCCATCTGTACACTTGATGCAAAAAGCTATCAACCCAGCTAAACAGAACACATTGGATGAGGAGCAGGGTAAAATGATGGCAGAGAAAGCACTTACAAGGGATCATTCCTCAAGATGGTGAAAGAAGAAGGCTACGGTCCTCATCAAGTCTTTAATGCTGATGAAACCGGCCACTCCATTCCATCAAGCCATCAACGACCATCACAAAGGTCAATAAAACGAATTTATTATACAGTACACTTTATTTCTTTAATTCTAATACCATAGCACATTTATTATACATTAAATGAGGTATATTATGTGTAGTTATAAGACTTATTTAGTTGAAAATGATGTTTTATGGTGACCGGGGAACAGATTATTCTCATTTTAATGGTTTCCTATGGGGAATTCATTTTTGGGATACACACTTTTCGCCTTACACACTCTGTCTGGGAACCAATCAAGTTCGTAAGCCAAGGTATCACTGTCCATGTTTATCCCCTTCCCCACATTTATTTTTCTGCAGGTGTGTTCCATCTGCATGGAGGTGGTGGTCCAGAAGGCCATCCCCTCGGAGCGCCGCTTTGGGATCTTGTCGGCGTGCCGTCACATCTTCTGCCTGGGTTGCATCCGACAGTGGAGATGCAAGCGCAATTTCAGCAACAAGATCATCAAGTGAGGCATCGCGTCACAACTTGTCGTTTGTCATGTCATGCCTGTCGCAGCGGGCAAAGGTTGATGCCTTTACTTACTTACTTACTTACTTACTTACTTACTTACTTACTTACTTACTTACTTACACTTAGTCACTTACTCACTCACTAACTTACTTTTTTACATACTTTTTTACATACTTATTTACATACTTTTTTACATACTTTTTACTTATTTTTTAATTCTTTTGTGCTTTTTTTTTGCTTACTTTTTGCTTTCTTATTTACTTGATTACTTTTTACTTTCTTATTTACTTGATTACTTACTTTTTTACTTACGTTTTACTTGCTTACTTATTGACTGACTTACTGAGTTACTGACTTATTTTTTAATGACTAGCTTTTTTACTTAATTACTTTATTTACTTAATTACTTACTTTTTTACATGCTTGCTTACTGACTTACTTTTTTCCTGACTTTACGTTTTACTTAATTAGTTTTTTACTTAATTAGTTTTTTACTTACTTACTTTTTACATACATACTGACTCACTTTTTTTACTGACTTAATTTATTACTGACTTACTTTTTTTACTTAATTACAGTTTTTACTTAATTACTGTTTTAGTAAATTCCTGGTTTTTCTCAATTACTCTTTTTACCTAATTGCTCTTTTTACTTGATTACTTTTTACCTAATTACTTTTTTACCTAATTCCGTTTTTACTTGATTACTTTTCAACTTATTTGCTTTTTACTCACTTGGTTTTTACTTGCTTTTTTTTACTTATTTACTTGGTTATTTATTGGGTTGTTTATTCATATAACATTTTATTTGGCTGTTTATTTATTTATTTGTGTGTTTTATTTGTGATTTTTTTTTTTTTTTTTTTTTTTTTTTTTTTTTTTTTTTTTTGGTGGGACCCTTCAGAGCAGGGGAATCGCATGAAAATGGTTGCTTTGTCCCCTGTCAGGTCATGTCCGGAGTGCCGCGTGGTGTCCGAGTTTGTCATCCCGTCAGTGTATTGGGTGGAGGAGCAAGAGGACAAGGACAACCTCATTGAACTTTTCAAGTCTGGAGTGAGGTGAGCAGGATGAGACAGGGTGTCGGCCGGCTGCCTTGCGCTCTATTCCGGCTACTAGCGATCATCTTTCCGCGCGCAGCAAGAAGGCGTGCAAGTACTTCGACCAGGGCCGCGGCTCGTGTCCATTCGGAGGAAAGTGCTTGTACCTCCACGCGTTCCCCGACGGAAGCCGAGCGGAACCGGAGAAACCGCGCAAGCAGCTAAACCCAGAGGGGAACATCCGGGTCAGCGCCCACACCCGCCGCCGCCGCCATTTTCGTAGCGACTTCACACCTCGTGTGCTTTTTCACTGCAGTTTATGAACAGCGTGCGCTTGTGGGACTTCATTGAAGAGCGCGAGCAGAACCCTGGTGGGCGACCGCTGCCGTCGTTGGATGACGACATGGTTGAGCTGAGGGAGCTTTTCATGCAGATGTCGGCACCCGGCCACGATGGTCCCGAGCCCTCCCCGGACCACCAGCAACCACAACAGGAGCAGCAGTAGAAGACAACACAGAGGAAAGACCACCGTGTTGTCACTTAAACACACACGTACACACACACACACACACACACACACACATGTGGCTCCGGCGTGCGAGTTAGTGGTCGTCACTTCCTGCTCGCGGGCCGCCACGTGAATACTTGATCTATTTATAGACGCTAGAAAAGTTTGAGCAGCCTCCAAATGATCTGTGCCCTCTTTTATTCTTGGCGTTTGTCCCCAGACTAATAAAAGAGTTTGTGTACCAACACAAGCCACACAAGCTTCTTGCTTTCTTACCTTTTTTTGAATAATAATAATAATAATACATTTAATTTATAAGCGCCTTTCAAACTGTCATGGTCACTTTACAGTCACCAGATAAGTAATAGATAGCTATCGAGCTAGCTAGCTATACCGCTAATAGCTAGCTAGCTATACAGGTAGTAGATAGCTAATAATAATACTGAAGACCCAAGCCTTATGTCATCGTAGGTGAGAATTTATTTTAAGACTGTTAGAGCGTCTGTGTTTTATACGTCCCCGTTCAAAGCATAAATGTTTGTAATCGATTAAAGAAGTCCTTTCGTATCAATTCGAGCCATCTGGACTTCAATGTAGCGCCCAGAAAATGCACGAGATGGCGCACAAGCTCCGTTGGAAATAGGCTGATTTGTCCACTGGGAATTTGTGTCAACTTACACTTCTTTATGCGTGTTAGCGCAATTGGCTGCGACACACAACTATTCACCATTGTGTTATTGATGTCGTTTTCTTTCTAATTTCGCCATCAACATGGTGTTTTCAGATGAAAAAAAGTACCCAAAATGCATTGTGTGTCGCTTTCTCAGTCAGGGGCGTTTCCTCCGTGACGTCACTTCGGGCATCATCATCAAGTCGAAAACAAGACTTCCTGAATATTCAGCGCCAGTCTTCAAACATAAAATATAGCTACATGTGCTGGAATACGTCTTCTCATCGATGTGCTGGAATCTTTGTCTAATGCGCTCAGTAGAAGTCATTTGACAAATTATGGACACAACTTGTCCGGAGGTGTCAGTTGGCCTTTAAGGGATTCAGTCCGCAAATTTGGTCTGGCCCCGCTCCAGCCCACACACGGCTGCGCACTCGGCCCAGATGCGGCAATGAATGACGGGAATGTGGGCTGCATCTACTCTGGCCCGGCGTCGCGCCAGAGTCGGGCCGGATCTGGTGATTCAATGTGGCTCCGATACGGGCCGGATGCGGCCCGCATTGCTGTTGCCGGACCCGGGCCACTTCTGGACCATCGTTCAGGCCAATTTTGCTGACCGGGTATGATATCATCAATTTGTAATTTCCAGTCACAACGTGACAGACGAGGTGAAGTGTGGCCACATTGAGATCTTTTAAAACTACAAATTTCCCTCCTGGAATTTCTGACCTCCAACGAGTAGTTTGACGACACGTCATGTCTACGTTTCAGCAACAATGTCCAGATGCTGAGTAACCCTGTTGCTATTCATCTTCCGCCGATGTGATGGCGATGGTGGCGTTGTCACGGCGACGGGTGGCGAGCGCCTGAAGGAACTCGTGGCACAAGCACTCGCAAAATCCATAGAGGACCAGCAGAAGCAACGTGGATGGGACCAGGCTGACCAGCAGCACGCCCGGCCACATGTGAGCCATCATCAGTAGGTAGATGCCCACTGGAAGCGAGCTGAAGTACACCTGAAACAATGTGCGGACACACAGTTTTTTTTGCCAATTT
Source organism: Hippocampus bargibanti (assembly GCF_051943395.1). Classification (NCBI taxonomy): domain Eukaryota; kingdom Metazoa; phylum Chordata; class Actinopteri; order Syngnathiformes; family Syngnathidae; genus Hippocampus; species Hippocampus bargibanti. The sequence goes on along the minus strand of NC_142745.1, from coordinate 1,396,473 downwards.
TTGGATTTATGCGCAACAGTATAAAGCAGGGGTTTCACATCGTGGGCCACGTATGACTTTGGTAGATGTCAAGTGTGCCGGATCATTAAAATGATACTATACATGATATAAATAACCAAAATATCACATCTTTCATTAGTTTTGGTGTAAAGAAGCACAAGAACGTTAGGAAAAATATGACATTTAAAGGACAAGCGACACCATTTTGTTGTTCCTTAACTGACATCAGAAAAACGTTTGATAGCATCTAAAATACCCAAAACACGCAGGCTGATATTTATCGTCAAATGCAAACACCAATAAAAAAAATGACTTCAAGTGTCCCAAAACTGACACAAAATTGAGCTGCAAATTGGGCATTTTCAGAAAGTCCCGCCCCCAGTTCGCGACGTCACGCCAAGCCTTGCTCGAGAATCAAAACAATGGCTTCAGATTCGGAAAATATGCTTTCTTGTTACTCATCCAGTTATGAATATGATTCAAATAGTTCTGAAGAGGAAAGCATACATGTTTGCAACCAATTAAAGAATTTATTACTGTCATTTTGATGCATCTGGAGAGAAATGTAGTGACAAACTCTTTAGTAATCACAGTATCCCAAAAAAGGCAGAAGAGGGCGACAAAGCTCCGTGGAAATTGTCTCCTGGGAAGTTTTGTCAGCAAACATCAAATACACCGTAGAAGTCTTGGCGCAACACATAAGGATTCGCCATCGCGTTATGTGTTTTCCTTCTAATTTCGCCATCAACACGGATCAACACGAAGTTTTCAGACAAAATAAAGTATTGCAAAATGCATTGAGTCCTTTCTCGGTCAGGGGCGTTCCTTCAGTGACGTAGGGTGAGGACTCGTCACCAACTCAAAAACAAGACTTCCGGAATCTTCAACGCGAGTCTTAAAACGTAAAATCTAGTTATATGCGGTGGAATCTTTGTCAAATACGCTCAGTAGAAGTCATTTGAAGCCATTTTACAAATTATGGACACAACTTGTCCGGGGGCGTCGGTTGTCATTTAAGGGACCACAAAAAAAAGGTCATTTTATTCATGCTATTTATTTTTCAATCGTTTTTTTGCCTAATATCAAACCGCCATCAGCCTTCAAAAAAAACTACACCCAAAAGTCCATGCTATGACGGTACACCAAAGGACTCACCATGCACAGCGCCCCCAGGAGGCAGCGGGGCAAACGACGAGACGTCCAGGAGCCGCATTTGCGGGTGGGAAAGTCGCAGGCTAGTGATTCCTGGCTGGAATGCCGACGATAGAAAGCCACCGCCTCGGCCCTATTGAGCGTCCTCAACTCATCCGAAGATGGCGAGTCGGCCGGCAGCTCCATGATGGTGATCACCAAGCAGTCCGAAGAGCGCGGCGTGCCTGAACGCGCCACATGCACACGTTGAAAACAAACCACAAAGGTAAGCAAATTACCTCGCAGCAGATTGTGTCTTGCCTAGAATTCCCAACACTCAACTCTCCAAATAGGGTACTCATATGACTCGTTCTACGCAAAGGATAAAGAATATACCCCATGAACTGAGTAGTTACAGTATATTGTCAGTGTGGATTAAAGGACAACCGACACCAAAACGTTTTATAGCATCTAAAATACCCAAAACACACAGGATGATATTTTTAGTCAAATGCAAAACACCAATAAAAATGACTTCTAGTGTCAAAAATCTGCAAAAAAAAATGAAACCGGAAGTGGCCAGTTTCAGAAGGTCCCGCCCCCTTGTTTGTGGTGTCTCCCCAAGATGCCTTGCTGGAGAATCAAAACAATGGCTTCAGATTCGGAGAATATGCTTTCTTGTTACTCATCCAGTTATGAATAGGATTCAAATAGTTCTGAAGAGGAAAGCATACATGTTTGCAATCGATTAAAGAATTTATTCCGTGCCATTTTGAGGCAACATTGGGGGGGAAATGTATGACCCAAAAAGAGGCAGAAAATGGCCACCGAGCTCCTGTGAGGAATTAATCCGCCCGTTTCCACAGGCTGATAAATTCCCTATATGGAGCTTTGTCGCCCTATTCTGGCTGTTTTTGGTGCAACATGACGTTTTCAGACCAAACAAGCACATCAAAATGCATTGACGTGATGGAAAGACTGCTACAATGTGACCTTTTTTTCGGTCAGGAGCGTTCCTTCAGTGACGTCACGTACGGACTCGTTACCAACTCAAAAACAAGACTTCCGGAATATTCAGCGCAAGTCTTAAAACATAAAATATAGCTATATGCGGTGGAGTCTTTGTAAAATACGCTCAGTAGAAGTCATTTGAAGTGATTTTACAAATTATGGACACAACTTGTCCAGAGGCGTCGGTTGTCCTTTAAAGGACACCCGACACTATTTTTTTTGTTTCCTAACTGACATCAGAAAAACGTTTTATAGCATCTAAAATACCCAAAACACGCAGGCTGATATTTTTAGTCAAATGCTCGTATTCCGACTGGTATCTGAAGGCAGAAGATTTTACCTGTCAGGGAATCGGGGTGGAGAACAACCTCTCGGTGCGGAACACCTCCTGCGGTGCCGCCCCCTCGCCGAGACCGCTCGCTGCGTGACAGGACGGTCAAGATGTGTCGGTCGTCCTCCATCAACCAGACCTTGACACGGGCAATCCAGGACCGAGGACAGGGAGAAGAAGGTGAAAAGTGACAACAGAAGTACAACGAGTGGGGTGTGTGTGGTTTTTGGGGGGGGTTGAAAGAAGATGAAGTAAGAAAAAGAGGGTGTTACCTCTTCTTGTGGGAGTCGAGTCTGGTGACGGCAAAAGGGACAAATGAGGACGGATGGCGACGCCTCGCCTGGATGACAATGTGAGATTCAAACAATAGGCTTCTCGTCACTTTTATAATAATAATAATAATAATCATAATACATTGCATTTATAAGTGCCTTTCAAAACTCTCAGTCACTTTACAGTCACAGGTTAAGTTTTGCGACTCATGTGCTAGCATGCTAACGTCCATTCCAGTGTCCGACAACGACAATATCACGTGATTAGCGATGGACAAACAGGCTTCTCGTCACTTTTATCATAATCATAATAATAATAATTTGAATCATATTCATAACTGGATCAGTAACAAGAAAGCATCTTCTCCCAATCTGAACTCTCTGAAGGCATTGTTTTGATTCTGGAGCAAGGCAGTGTGTGACCCATAGTGACGTCACGAACAAGGGGGCGGGACTTTCTAAATCTCCCCAGTTCAAGCTCATTTTGTGGGCGTTTTGGGACACTTGAAGTCATTTTGATTGGTGTTTTACATTTGACTAAAAATATCAGCCTGCGTGTTTTGGCTATTTCAGATGCTATCAAACGTTTTTTCTGATGTCAGTTAGGAAACACAAAAATGGTGTCTGTTGTCCTTTCAGAAATGGACTCACCCATGTCCAGCATTCTCTTGAGACACTTTGCGCATACGCGGTGGAGACACGCCAGAACTTTGGGCTTGCGGCTGCGAGTGTCGTAGCGATTGTAGCAGATTTTACACTCCAGCTCGTCCAGCGTCACCACCAGCGACTCGGTCCACTTTGTCATCTGGACGCAGGCGTCCCGTCCCGTCCCGTCCCGTACGTTAGCGTCCGTAACGTCCGAACGAGGGCGATCTTACCTGGCCTTGCGGGTCCCGGCTCGGCTCCGTCTTCTCACCCCGTCGGGTCATCCTGTCGACTGTCTGAAGACGCCCGTTGTCGCTTCCCGGTGACGGCATCCGAGGCGAAGAAGCTCGGCCATCTGTGAGACGATGGTGTCGGTCGTCATGGCGATGCACTCGCGCATGAGCGCGCGCGTCACGTGATGCACGAACGTGCAGCAACGGCGTATATTTTGGAGGGACAACTTGCGTGATGTGACCGCGACCGAGAGGACATGATGGTTGTTGCTATGACAACAACTTCACTGAATAACTTATAAGCAAATGGGGCGAGTCCGATTCGGTGACGCACTGATATCAATTATGGTCATTGGCTTTTCTTCCTGATTATTCAAAAAAGAAGATTTGATTATCCTCACGCCACTTTATAGGCGAGACAATTAATTGAGTGACTTTCACTGGAGCCGGAGGAAAGCTGTGACTTCATCATTGACCTTTGACATCTTGAGCGACCAAGCTGAGCTGGTCCAAATAGCCGTGGCACTCTTGTATGTTTATCTCAGTGAAGATTTGTTCACCATCCCCTCCTAAACACCCCCCCCCCCCAAGCCTCCACAACAAAGTGAACGGTGCATGGGCGTCTGTGACGTCACATAACGCCAACTAACGAAGAAATGACCGCAAGGGCGTCGAGGTGCAGGGGGAACAATCATGCGTGGGTCACTTTACTCACGTGCGCTCACCTGATTGTGCGTGCACGGTCGACTTGTTGATGGCTATCAATCAATCACTGTTGGACACTGACGTAATGAATCCCTCGCCTTTTTCCTCCAACGTCATCCCGTTCCGTGACCGGCGGCGCGCGTTTGCGCGTGCGTGCGTCGCGGTGACTCACTGCAGCTACTTCGGCGGCGGTGGCGCGCGCAGGATCCCTGGTTACCATGACAACCAGCCCACGGGGCGAGGGATGACAATGACCCCACAATCAATGCACACAAGAACGTTTGTCCTTGGGTGATTACGTCACATTAAAGTCACACTTTGTTTCAATATTTTTCGGTGTTTTATTCGAATCTTTTTGAAAAATTAAAATATCATACATTTTATATATTGTATTTATATTAGATTTTTTTGTTTCCCTGGTGTTGTACTCGGTGACACTCGGTCAGGGACGGGATAAGTAAGAGATAAGACGGGATGAGGAACCATTGACTGGAGCTATTGTGTGACGGGGGCTAATTGGGAGGCGGTGCACATGTTCACCTACATCATTTCCGGTGAGTGTTTCATCCAACACGGGTCCGGCGGGATTCCCGCGGCTCAATTTTTTTGATTTATATCCTAGTGTCCTGAGAATCCGTCGTCAATCGGAGCCATCAGAACCGCAAACATGGTAAGCGTGTTTGAACATTTAAGTTGAGCCGATGAGCACTTCCACGCGATCGCCATTTTCGTCATTCGTCAAACCTCAAGTTTGCCGCTCGATCGATGGACGCTTGAATGGCGGCTGGGCGCGACAAACCGAAAGACTCGCTGGCCCCGACAACTTGAGAACATTTGACCTTTCAGTCCAAATTCGTTCAGTATTTCTATTTTTCTAATTGCGTCCAAGTGCAAACAATGATCGACTTTGCTTGAGCTTTGTGCTATTAGCATAGAGGCCGGGCTAGCATGGCGGCTAGCAGGACAACCAACGTTCTAACAACGTCGCTTGTTTTTCAAACATCGTCCTGCAAATCTAAAATCAACAAATAAACAATCGAAGCAACCCAAATGTTGTCACGGAAGCAAATCACATAACTTTTTATCCATAACTCATTTATTTGGTTGCACAAAGTGGACCCTCACTCTAACTAGGGATGTGACAAACATTTTCAATAATAATTCATCACACATTTTCTAATATCATATTAAAGTGCATTTAAATATCTTTCTAATGATGTATAGATTATCGTCGTATGACAAATAATGGAATTTTTAATGTTCGAAATATGAGGGGATTTTCTGCCTTTAATTACACAGTTGAAACATGAAAATCTGTGGCCGAGTTATTTATTACAGTTTAAACTGTTATAACTTTTTTAATTTTTGTCCGATCTTAACGAGTACGGTACCATTGGAAAGCTTTAGACATTTTAAACAAGAACAAAAAACACAAGAAAAGATTCAAAATATAAATGAGCAAATATCAACGATCGGATGCAGGCAGATTTTTGTCAGAAATCCAAAATGGCTGTCACTGAATACTAGGAAAGAAAATTGCCAGTTCTAGAAATATAGATGCTCATTCTTCTTTTTGATTGATGCTTGGCATTTATGGAGAAAAATATATATTCTACCACTTCTATGAGTTATAAAAATGCAACTTACTCACTTTTGTAAACTGTGATGTTAGCAAAAACAGCGTAAACTTCAATCCATTTTTCCCTCGTTCCTCGTTGTCGTATTCGGAAATTTCAAGAACCAGCGTGGAGGGAAACGTGTAATATGTCATCATAAGCTACATAGCTTGGAAAATCCCACGAAAAACAATTACGTACTTCACAAAAATGCAATGATATACCACTGTCAGTACAGAGTGCGCTCGCTTCACTGGACGGAAACAATCGCGGTGGAATATAGCCACCTGTAGCGTACCTACTAAAAGTGAAGAATGCATCGCCAATCAAAGCATTTGTCTTTTAGTCTACATTTAAAATGAGCTTCACATTTGAGCTGCAATTAGTGATTGTTTTCACATACAAAAGCCTCAAATAAACATGTAAACAATGTAAAATGAGAATTTCAACACATTTGGGTCAAATTTCTATTCCCTCTCGTTCCATCAGATCCTCTTCCTCCCTCCACCTCTGTATGCCCCCTCCCTGCCCGTCTCAGATGGGGGACAGGGCTTTCAGCTGCTCTGCCCCCAAACTCTGGAACTCACGCCCTCCCGACATTCGTAACATGGATTCTCTTCCCACCTTAAAAGCCACCTATTTAAAATTGCATTTTCTGTTGTTTCTATTTATAATTGTACTTTATTGATTGTATTCTATTTGTGATTATATTTTATTTATTATAGTACCTATGCTTGTCTGTGACTGTAAAGTGATCTTGAGAGCTTTGAAAGGCGCTTAACAACGTTGTAAGGAGGGGGGGGGGGGTATCACGTCTGGATATTGGCTCTGTTTACCTTTTTTTTGCGCTGAGTTTCTTCCATTGCATTATTACATAGGCATGCTATTATATAGGCATTGCATTATTTACGTTGAACAAGGCGGATGGTTGCAATATGGAGCTTGAGAACTGTAGTAAAACTCTAAAACACTTTAAAAACAAACTCCAAACAAACATTTTTTGTTTTTTGTTTAACGAAACAATCGAATAAGACTGCGAAGCGTAGTGACAATTCATTGCAGCAAACTGCTGTTAATGATTCGAATTTAGTGGCTAATGGGAATGATTTCAGAGCTGTTGATGCACTTTGGGAATCTTCAAAACAAAGATTTTTTTAAGTAGATACTAGTGGCAACTGTTTTTAAACTAAGTTACGTAATTTATTATAAAAAAATAATTTAATTCAAATAAGTGGCAATTGTTTTTAAACTAATTTACATAATGTAATATATCATTTTAAAAAGTTTTATGTGAATAGGTGGCAACTGATTTTGAACTAATTGACATTATTTTTTAAAAAATCGTAATTTCATGCAAATAAGTGGCAATTCCGGGTTGAGTGAACGCTGGCGCGTGTGGCTGCCGCTGCTCACCCGCAGAAAAAATATCCTGTGACTGTAAAGTGTCCTTGAGAACTTTTAAAGGCGCTTAGAAATGAAATGATTATTAATATTAATATTATTCCATATTGATGGATAGCAAACACAGCTTGTGAAAATTTCCCCTACGAACGAGTTGTTATTTTTTACTCCCTTCTCCAGACTGTGGGCAAGAGCAGCAAGATGCTGCAACACATCGACTTCCGCATGAGGTGCATCCTGCAAGATGGCCGCATCTTCATCGGCACTTTCAAAGCCTTCGACAAGCACATGAACCTCATCCTATGCGACTGCGACGAGTTCCGCAAGATCAAGTAAGCTAGCTACTCGCCACCCAGCTCCGATGGCTAACTAACTTGCTAATTTACTCTTCGTGCTCCCCTTGCGAAGGCCCAAGAACTCCAAGCAGCCCGAGAGGGAAGAGAAGCGAGTCCTGGGCTTAGTTCTTCTTAGGGGGGAGAACCTTGTCTCCATGACGGTGGAGGGCCCCCCACCCAAAGACGTAAGCCTTTTTTGGGGGGGAATCGCTGCCCAATGTAACTTCACTCGGACTCCGCATGTTTTGATTACAAATGCAACATTAACATTTCAAACTTTGATTTCATTTAAATGTTTTGACACCAATTTCACACACTTAGCAACTATTTTCAGCTTTTTTTCAGCTTATATTTTCCATTAAAGGACAACCGACACCCCCAGACGAGTCATGTCCATAATTTGTAAAATCGCTTCAAATGACTTCTGCTGAGCGCATTTGACAAATATTCCACCGCATATAGCGAGATTTGACGTTTTAAGACTCGCGCTGAATATTCAGGAAGTCTTGTTTTTGATTTGGTGACGAGTCCGTACGTGACGTCACTAAAGGAACGCCCTTGACCGAGCGACACACAGTGCATTTTGGCTACTTTGTTTGGTCTGAAAACTTTGTGTTGATTCGTTGTTGAAACACACATAAATAATGTGATGGTGAATCGTTGTGTGTTGCACATGATTTGATATCTTTATTTGTTTATTCATTTTCTCATTTTTGACTTCCTTACCAGACTGGCATTGCCCGCGTTCCTCTGGCGGGTGTGGCCGGCGGTCCCGGTGTGGGGCGGGCGGCAGGTCGCGGCGTCCCGGCCGGCGCCCCGATGCCACAGGCACCCGCTGGCTTGGCGGGACCCGTGAGGGGAGTTGGCGGTCCTTCTCAACAGGTAAAGGGACACGTCGGCGCTGCCGTCCGCTCGCGCTCTTGACCGATTTTGCTGTTGCTCCTGCAGGTGATGACGCCGCAGGGCCGAGGCACCGTTGCCGCCGCCGCCGCGGGGGCTAGCATTGCGGGGCCTCCCACACAGTACCCTCCCGGACGGGGTGGACCGCCTCCGATGGGCCGTGGAGCGCCGCCTCCAGGTCATCAAAGTATTTTCCAATTGAAGCAAAACAACCCACTTATTTAATTTGGCAACCGTTGGAGTTGAAATGCGGGTGGTCCTTGTGCGCAGGTATGATGGGTCCCCCACCTGGTATGCGGCCACCAATGGGTCCGCCCATGGGAATGCCCCCAGGAAGAGGGGCTCCCATGGGCATGCCCCCTCCAGGCATGCGGCCTCCTCCCCCCGGCATGAGAGGTAGGTACCTCCTTGTCCGCGATGTGAAGAAATTAGAAGCAAAATCCTTCATGTCTGTTTTTTTTGTTAGGACCGCCTCCTCCCGGCTTGAGACCACCCCCACGTCCTTGAAAGACACACGCACACTGTATAAATGTTGCTTTTCTTATTTTGATGGTTTTGACTCTGCGTTTTTTAATAAAGGATGTTTGCCTCGTCTTGGGAGTATTTATTTCTATGCTAAACACTTGATTGACAGCCATATTTCAAATGTTCATGATCACAATCTTGTGTATGTGCCACCTCCTAACTTATCCTACTTACACAAGAGCAAACCCTGTCGAGTTCCTGTTAAATTTAAAAAAAAAATAGAGCATTGAATGACAAAATCTTCATGATTAAAAATAAATGTGAAAATAAGCACATGCATTTGTTAATAAGGAATACACAATACTAGAACTATGTTGAGCTCAAGGTACACTTTATTTCAACCCCCCCCCCCCCCCCAAAAAAAAGGCAGTCAAATACAAAGAAGAAAGTGAGTCGTTGAAAATTAACTAGGAAAATCAGAAGCAAAGCTGTACACGTCAAATAAACCAACTCAAACAACTAGACATCTGAATTTTTGATGAAATGTGGATAATTCGGAGGAATGAACATTCCATACATCTTCGATAGTAGAAAAAGGAAACGCCGGAAGTCAACAGACAATTGGAACAAAATACCATATACTGTATCGTCAAAGTCAGCTTTATTGTCAAATATGTTAATATACATGACAGACGAAATGACTGTCCTCTGGGACCCGGCGTGCAAGGCACTAATATGACTTTAACAAACAAACACGAAAACGCCAATTTGCCGAGAGAGAGGGGAGCCGGTGCGTGTTCACGCGCCGCCATCTTGGGGGGGGGGGGAGAACAAAAAACATGACAACACAAAGACACATAGAGTAATATAATATATACACATTATGTAATATACAATAACGAGTTAAAAGGAAGAGAGGACGATAAAGGCAAACTTTCAATTCAATGAAATATATTTGAGTTAAAATAACTCAAAACGTAACTCGCCAAACTCGGAAATAGGAAGTGTATCATGTGGCCTTGAACAGATTTGATCATGCCCAATCACGTGACCCGATATAGGCTTCAGTCAGGCGCTCGTCGTCGAGCGATCATGTGATCCGGAAACCAAAACGTGAAGACGAAGGTAAGACCAGACGACATTTGAGATTACATTTTTTTGGCTTGTCTTTTTTTTGGTTTACTTCTTGCCGTTCGCACAAATGAGTTGCAAATTGTTTGTGTTGTTGTTGTTGCATGAGAGTCGCGACAATCTACTGTGTCGACCTTTGGTCACTTTGCTCACTTTGTTGTCGAACTGGCGGACTAATGTCCACCCCTCGCCATTCCTTCTACTTTTTCATTTGTTAATTCATACAGTATTACAACTTCAACAAATGAAAAAAAATCGTGTAGGAATTCTTCTTCTTCTTCTTCTTCTTCTTCTTATTATTCTTATTATTATTATTATTATTATTATTATTATTATTATTATTTGTTTTAAGGGTAATCGTGACACAATTATAGAGGAAGACAAACTGGATATTTACGCGAGCATTTCTAATGAACAAAACTAAGTTTCAGCATGTATCAAAAATAATTCACAATTGTTTGGATGATTAGTCAGTTGTTGATTGATCAATTAATCAATACAATTTTACCGTCAACCAAACTCACCGATGACTACGAACATGCGGGTGTTTTCTAATGGCATAGCTTCCTGTCAAATGGCGGCGGCGATGGTGCTGTTGTACTTCCTGTTGGCGAGTATAACAACGGCGGCGGCGGCACCGGTCGACGATGAAGTTGTCAACCTTCCCGGGCTTGCCAAGCAACCAAGCTTCCGTCACTTCTCCGGATACTTGAACGTGGCGGACGGGAAGCATTTGCACTACTGGTGAGCGTAGCCAAACGGCGTGATCCTCGTGACGGCGTATAGCCACACTTAGCCGCCAACTTCCTCCCGGCAGGTTCGCCGAGTCTCAGAATTCTCCGGCATCCGACCCGGTTGTGCTGTGGCTGAACGGCGGTCCCGGGTGCAGCTCACTAGACGGCCTGCTGACGGAGCACGGACCCTTCCTGGTAGGTGTTGATGGCCCGTGTGTCAAAATTCCGGCGCTGCCTTGAAGTACCTGTTTCTTACTCGGGTATGTTGCCAGATGCTAGCCGTCTCGGAAGAATTTTTGTTGCCTTGAGATAAGAGCGACGTTTGAGAGACGAGAGCGATCCTGTGGACTACAGTGATACCTTGGCTTACGAACTTAATTGGTTCCCAGACAGAGTGTGTAAGGTGAAAAGTGTGTATCCCAAAAAATAATTTCCCATAGGAAACCATTAAAATAAGAATAATCCGTTCCCAGGTCCCCATAAAACCTAATTTTCAACTAAATAAGACTTGTAACTACACACAATAAACCTTATTTTATGTATAATAAATGTGCTAAGGCATTATAATTAAAGACATGAACTGTACTGTATAATAAAGTCGTTTTATTGACTTTTGTGATGGTCGTTGATGGCTTGATGGAATGGAGTCGCTGGTTTCATCAGCATTAAACACTTGATGAGGAACGTAACCTTCTTTCGCCATCTTGAGGAATTATCCCTTGTTTGTGGAGCCTGATTGATGGGATATTTTAACCTTGCAGTCTACACTCTGCTTTTGAACTATGAAAGTTGAAACGAGTTCAAATGTAACTGTTTTCTAGCCATTTTCTCACTCTGTCTCTGTCGTCTGCCTGTCTCTTTAATGAATAAACCACCTCCCCTCACTGCTGCGTTCTCGACCAATCACGTGGCTTAAACCGAAGACTGGGGGCGGGGAATAGAGAACCAAAACAGTCGGCTGCCATTTTGTTGTTAGGAGAACGGGCTCGTTCGCGAACAACACATCACTCATTGTGGTAGCGCCGTGTGTATCCCGAAAAATAGTTTGTATGCCAAGGTAAAATTTTCATAAATTTAACGTTCGTAAAGCGAAAAGTTCGTAAGCCAAGGGTTTCGTAAACCGAGGTATCATTGTATTTCAATTTGCTCCCTTTTGAAATGATTTTGTAACACGGCCCTCTTCTACCTTGTGCAGGTGGAGGATGACGGCGCCACCCTGAGAGAAAACCCGCACTCCTGGAACAAGGTCACGACCCCTTGCGGATGTTTGGCCTTGATTGCTTGCTTTGCAACCTCACTACTCCCGCTTTGAATTGATTGTCCTTTAATTGTCAACAAAGCGATCTTAAGCTGCCGTTCTTGACGTGCGTTATGGCGCTTTCAGATCGCCAACATGCTCTACCTGGAGTCTCCAGTCGGGGTGGGCTTCTCCTACTCTGATGACGGCGACTACGCCACCAACGACACAGAGGTCAGCAGGGTCACTCCCCCCGCGGGTCTGCCTGTCAATCATGTCTTCTTGCTCATCGCTTTCGATATTTAATTTAATTTTTTGTTGCGGCGCGTCTCAGGTGTCCATGCTCAACTACTTGGCGCTGAAGGAGTTCTTCCGTCTTTTCCCCGAGCTGAGCAGCAATCCGCTTTTCCTGACGGGAGAAAGCTACGGCGGCATTTATGTCCCCACGCTGGCCGAGAGGGTCATGGAGGACGACACCCTCAACCTTCAGGTCAGCCCATTAGAAAGAAAACAATAATAATATCCACAAAATTAATTGTCTTTCTTTTGGAAAAAATGTCTTTTGGCAATGAGGAAGTTATATTTAAAGACATCTGTCCGTAGTGTAAAAAGAAGCTAACCACGGTGCTGTTAGCATCGTTGGAGTTACAGTGATACCTTGGCTTACGAACTTAAGTGGTTCCCAGACAGAGCGTGTAAGGTGAAAAGTGTGTATCCCAAAAAATAATTTCCTATAGGAAATCATTAAAATAAGAATAATCCGTTCCCAGGTCCCCATAAAACATAATTTTCTTATTTTCTAAGCCTTAAAACTGCACAAAAGATATCTTATTTTATGTATAATAAATGTGCTATGGTATTGTAATTACAGAAATAAACTGTACTGTATAATAATGTCGTTTTATTTACCTTTGTGATTGTCGTTGATGGAATGGAGTGGCCAACTTGAGGAATGATTCCTTGTAAGCTTTGGCAGCTTTATTGCCAGAACTGGCCGCCTCACCATGACGAATGACACTATGAATCCCTGTACGACACTTAAAGTTCTCAAACCATCTGCGGCTAGCCTTGAAATCATCAATGGATGGCAAACTTCCAAGTTGCCTCTTGATGATTCGAGTGAAGTTGCTGTGCTTTCTCTGCGATAATTTTACCTAGTTCCTCATCAATTGTTTTCTGCTTAGCTGGGTTGATAGCTTCAAGTGTACAGATGGCTTGTGCTGGTTATTTGTGGAGCTTGATTGATGGGATATTTTAACCTTGCAGTCTAAGCTGAGGTATCACTGTACTGGGCTTGACTAAGGACAATCAACTTTTGCATGCTCAGGGCATGGCGGTCGGCAACGGGATGTCGAGCTACGAGCTGAACGACAACTCGCTGGTGTACTTTGCGTACTACCACGGCCTGCTTGGGAGCCGCCTGTGGAGCCGCCTGCAGGCGTCGTGCTGCAGCCGAGGCAAATGCGACTTCCACCGAAACCTCGACGTCAACTGCTCCGCCGCCGTGAGTGTGGCCTGTCTTTTTTTCGAAGCTCCAGAGACGCAGACAACCTAACGTCTGTTTTGCTTCGCGTGCAGCTGGGCGACGTTCAGGAAATCATCTACAACTCGGGGCTCAATATGTACAATCTGTACTCGCCGTGTCCTGGTGGCGTTCCTCGTAAATTCAGGTTCGACGCCGCCCTCCTCGGGTTGCTCCACTCTAAAGTTAAAATCCGACATCCCATTTTTTGTTGGATTCTGGACTATTGTGCTTCAAAGCGCACTCATGGTCCTTGTTGCGTGTTTTTAGTGTGGAAAAGGGCCAGCTGGTGGTGCGACAACTGGGAAATGTCTTCATCCATCACGAGTGGACCCAAATGTGGAACAAGGTAGGTTTGGAAAGGTGCCATTTATTTTGTACGTAACCACAAATTAACTCATTCACTGCCAGACGATATGCAAAAATGTGCCAGGGTTTTTGTCATTGTCACTCAACATTGATGTATTTGCTATCTATTTTCTCTCTAACAAGCTAGCTAGCTAGCTATTAGTTATCTATTAGCTAGCGAGCTAACTTTCTATCTGAGTTATTCCTGGTCCTGAAACTTCACATTCCAAAAAAACATGCATGGCAGCCTGATCGAACACTCCAAATTGTCCCTCAGTGTGAGCGTGTGTGCGGATGGTTGTTTAATCTCTGCGTGCCCTGCGATTGGCTGGCAACCGATTCAAGGTGTCCCCCCAACAAGTGCCCGAAGACGGCTGTGATAGCCTCAAGCGCCCCCTTGCAACTCTAGCGGATTGATTTCAATGAATTTGCCAACCTTTGAACATTGACCTTTTCTTCCTTTTTGCCCACTTGAGAAACTACGAGGTCTGGCATCCGGCAAGATCTCAGTACGCCTGGAGCCACCTTGCACTAACTCCACGCCCGCCACCCGCTTCCTCAATGACCCTCTCGTCCGTCGCGCCCTGCACATCAGCGATAAGGCGCTCGACTGGACCATCTGCAGGTAACTGCCCTGTCAATGGGAATTTAATCAATACATTTTACTCACGTTTTTTTATTTTGTTTCAATGATACTATGATAATAGTAGTAACAATAATAATAATACATTTCATTTCTAAGTGCCTTCCAAAACTCTCAGGTCACTCACAGTCACAGGATACGTTTTTCGGCGGGCGAGCAGCGGCAGCCACACGCGTCAGCGTTCACTGAACCCGGAAGTAACTCAAATGGATATAAAGCTAGCCAATAGATAGCTAGCCATCCAGCTAGACCACTAATAGATAGCTAATAGATACTAACATATAGCAATTAGATAGCTAAGGAGGTAGCTATCAAGCTAGATAGCTATCTACCTATCAAGCTACCTACTTAGCAATCTAGCTAGATAGCTATGAAGCTACCTACTTAACTATCTATTTGCTATATGTTAGTAGCTAGCTAATAGATAGCTATCAAGCTACCTATTTAGCTATCTATTTTCTATATGTTAGTATCTATTAGCTATCTATTAATAGTCTAGCTGGCTGCCTAGCTAGCTTTCTATCCATTCGAGTAACTTCCGGGTTGAGTGAACGCTGGTGCGTGTGGCTGCTCCTTTAAATGGGTCCACCCCGAAAACCAGAGCAGCACTTTTGACAGGCATGGCGCTAGCTCGATGCTAAGAAGAGGCAATTCACTGCACTCCGCATTTCCATCACATCATTTTTTTTTCACTCTCATCAATCTCGCCAATCGCTGCCCA
The DNA here is from genome assembly GCF_051943395.1 of Hippocampus bargibanti. Classification (NCBI taxonomy): domain Eukaryota; kingdom Metazoa; phylum Chordata; class Actinopteri; order Syngnathiformes; family Syngnathidae; genus Hippocampus; species Hippocampus bargibanti. Next base: position 1,381,092 of record NC_142745.1, on the reverse strand, counting down.
CGCCGCAACGCACTCATTCACTCACTTTAGGCGATTATCTCACACCAAAGGCTAATAATAACTTCTTGAATTAATTCCCTTGATCTTTTTCAGTGCTGAGGTGCACCTCAAGTATGGCCAGTTGTATCAGGATGTCAGCAAGCAGTACCTTAAACTTCTGGCTGCACTGGTATGACCTCGCCGGCGCCGATGCGTATGTAGAACTGTCGTGGCTTGGAATTGAAGCGGATTTATGTGGGACAGGAGATGTGAGACAATGTCTATTCGTCAATGGATGCTACAGCTTCGCGTTTGCTTTCAACATTTAGCTTGTAGACGTGCACATTCGACCATGACGTTCCTGATCCACTGCTGAAATCGATGCGTATTGGATTCATCTTCCTGTTTTGTCACTTGACTTTTGATGTGTGTGTGTGTGTGTGTGTATTCCCGTAGAAGTACCGCCTGCTGGTGTACAACGGTGATGTGGATATGGCTTGTAACTTCATGGGTGACGAATGGTTTGTGGAGTCTTTGAACCAGGAGGTTAGTGGACCCATTTTACGGACAACCGACACCATTTTTTTGTTTCCTAACTGACATTAGAAAAACATTTTAAAGAACCAAAAATACCCAAAACAGGGTGATATTTTAGTCAAATACAAAAACACCAATAAAAATGACTTGAAAAGTGTCCCAAAACTGCCACAAAATGAGCTCAGAAATGGCGAGATTCAGAAAGTCCCGCCCTCTTGTTTGTGAGCATACTCCTTCACAAACTGACTTGCTCCAGAATCAAAACAACGGAGAGTTCAGATTCGTAAAAAGATTCTGTCAGTATGTAAGAAAAGAATCTGTTGTAAATTAGATAGCTAAAATATGCGGTGGAATCTTTGTCAAATGCGCTCAGTAGAAGTCATTTGAAGCCATTTTACAAATTATGGACAAAACTTGTCCGGAGGTGTCGGTTGTCCTTTAAAACAAACAAACAAACAAACAAACGCGCGAACACACAAACACAGAAACACACACACACACACAAACAAATCAAAAAAGACCGGTGAAAAATCTCAAAAGGAGATGTGTGTGTCTATGTGATGCTAACTGTTAGCCTTTTGACCGCACGCAGGTGCAGGTGAGTCGGCGTCCGTGGTTATACGAGGACGAGGATGGGCGCCAGGTGGGTGGCTTCGTCAAAGAGTTTAACAACCTGGCCTTCCTCACCGTCAAGGTAAACGCCGGCGCCTATGAGGTCATCGTATTTTGCGATCATCGCCATTGATCTCCTTTCGGGCTTTTCTCGCAGGGTTCGGGTCACATGGTGCCGACGGACAAACCTGCGGCGGCGTTCGCCGTCTTCTCCAGATTCATCAACAAGCAACCCTTTTGAGCGCCACGCCCCCTTTTCCGTGTTAATGAGAACTACTTTTTTGATTGACTGCCTGTTACCACGGTGACTATCATTGCACCCCTGGATCCGATGACTTGTGTTGCACCTGCTGATTGTTTCTTCTTCTTGTATTTTAAGAAGGACAAATAAAAATAATAGTAAAAATAGTAATAGTAGTAAAATAATAATAATAACAATACATTTCATTTAGAAGCGCCTTTCAAAACCCTCAAGGACACTTTACGGTCACAGGATATTTTTTTCTGTGGGTGAGCAGCGGCAGTCACATGCGCCAGCGTTCACTCAACCTGGAAGTACCTCAAATAGATAGAAAGCTAGCTACCTAGCTAATAGATACAGTAATAATGAGAATACATTTAGTTTATAAGGGTCTTTCAAAACTTTCAAGGACACTTTAAAGTCATATGTTACTTTTTCTGTAAAGTGTTATTGATAATTTTGAAAGGCGCTTATAAATTATATGTATTATTATTAATCAAAACAAACATAGTTCAGAATACTGTATTGAAGAAGCAAAGAGTTTCGCCAGTTACAGTATTCGTCGTGTGTGTGTGTGTCACGATTACGAGCGGTAGGGGGCGGCAGACGCCGCAGTTTGGCGGGACGCTACGGAATCAAACCGCGAAGAAGAAGGAAAAAAAAAAGCCTCGTCGTGACGTCAGACAGGCGAGAGTGAAGTCCACCAAAACAAAACAAGTCCAGCAAAGTTAAGCAAACAGGACAAAGGCTGACACGCAAAATGGAAGCTCATGGAGAACATCCAAATCCCAAGAAGATTCTGTGTGTCGGCCTTGTTTGTCTGGACATCATCAGCGTGGTGGACGCTTTTCCTCAAGAAGATTCGGATAGCAGGTGAGCCGAAACGCCAATGGTATCATAATACTTAATACGTTTCATTCATATAAGCGTGCAACCATACGTCGACATGGATATGTGGACATTTGTTTTATGTGTTTATTAAAGTGGACACGCATGTCGACGTTCGGTGTTGAATTGAAGCTTAATTAGAACTAGTCAAAGTAGGGATGTGATCAAAAATTTCAATAATTCATCACACAGTTTCTAAAATCATATTAAAGTGCATTTAAATAGCTTTCAAATGATGTATAGATTATTGTTCTAGCAAAAATGAGAATTCAGACATGAACTTTCGGGCATTTATTTGACATGTTATAATTTTGCAAATACTTTTAAAACAAGGCCAACTTGTGGTTTATGTACTTTATTACGCAAACATTTTGTGATTGACTTGTGTTGTGTGTGTGTGTGCGTGATAGGTGTGTGTCACAGAGATGGCAGCGAGGCGGCAACGCGTCCAATTCGTGTACAGTTTTGTCACTTCTGGGATCGCCGTGCGCATTCATGGGATCACTTTGTGCAGGACCTGTAGCCAGGTAACATAACCACACGCACAATCACACGCACGCACACACACAAGAAGGAGCCCTTGACCTGATTAAAAAGTACATGTACAAATACACACAATCTCTTTCATTCTCTCTCTTTCTCTCTCTCTCACACAGACACACACACACACACACACACACTTGCACACAGACATGACTGTTTTCTTCAAGGCTTTAATTTTTTAGGTCAGAGAAAGCATGAAGCAGTTTCCTGTTTGTAGTTTTATTTTGGAGGATTTTCAGAGGTTCCAGGTGGATGTGCATTCGCCGCATGAGCGCGCCGCCTGCGTCACACCCACGTCGCTCATCATCAGCAGTGCCGCCACAGGAAGTCGCACCATCCTACACATGAACAGGTGTGTGTGTGTGTGTGTGTGTGTGTGTGTGTGGTTGAAGCGCGGGCTCGCGTGCGCCTAAGATTCTGTTTCAGGACATGGTGGCGAAGACTGTCTGGCTCCTCCGAGGTCAGCCGCCAGGTTCCACCATCGCTTTTATTTTGGAGGGGTGTTAGATGCATTTGTGTGTGTGTGTCAGTTTCATGGTTGACGACTTCTCGCGTCGGTCCATCGACATTTCGGGGGTGGCGTGGCAGACGACCGGTCAAACTCCCAGCGCGTGTTGCGTGGTTTGTCCGTCCAGCGGTTCTCGCACCGTCCTGCTAGCCGACACGTAAGACTGTTTGGGGGGGGGGCATCGCTCCAACTGAGCCATTCGTCACGTGACCTGAGCCCTCGTGCATGCCAATCATGGCTGCGGTCACTCGGCAACCCAAAAGATGGCTTTCTTTCCATCTTTTTATCAATTGTTGGAATTCATCCCGTGCCCGCAATCAATTTGCCTTTCATCAACTGATGAATAAATGAGTGATTCAGGGTCACTTTAATTGTCTTTTTTTCTGTGTTTAATTGAAATGAAATTGTGAGATACTTCTGATTTTAGTAATGAAGACATTTTAATTACCCATATGAAATATGTGATGTTTCCTGATGAATTGCATGAGTGAGTTAGTTGTGGACACCTGCTATTCGCCGGGCTAACTGCCACGGAATAACATTGAAATGGTTTGACACCATTTTTCCGCAGTCGCTAATTTCCATTTTTGACTGTCAAATTCCATCCATCCATTTTCCGCTTATTCCTCAGTAGGGTGGCGGGGGGGGGGCTGTTCCAGCCGTCTTCGGTCACTAGGCAGGGGACACCCTGAACTGGTTGCCAGCCAATCACAGGGCACACAAACTACCAGTCATTCTCACACACACAATTTAGAATGTTCAATCTGCCCGCCATGCATTTTTTTTTTTTGAATGTGGGAGGAAACCGGAGGACCCGGAGAAAACCCACACGGGCCCGGGGAGAACATGCAAACTCCACGCAGGGAGGCCGGAGCGGGTCTTGAACTCACGACCTCTGCCCTGTGAATCCACCATGCTAACCACTTGAGTACCGGTCCGCTCTTCTCTATGAAATTTTACATTTTAAAATGTAATACTTCATATGGCAAATTGGTGAATATTAGGGTGTCCACTCATTTTTTTTTCTTGACATGATATTATTTTGAACAATGTGTGTAAACTCTCAGTCCTACAGGAGTGGTCCATCGATGAAAAGGTTTCTTCAGCCGTCATCTGTACTTCTTTGAAGGTGTCGGACGTTTCGCTTCTTATCCAAGAAGCTTCTTCAGCGAACTAAAGTCTTACCGGTAGTATCGGCCTTATATATATATCCCTACTGTCCAGACATGGCGGTGCCGGACTCTGGACAGTAGGGATATATATAGGGCCGAAACTACCGGTAAGACTTTAGTTCGCTGAAGAAGCATCTTGGAAGGTTCTTATCCAAAATGCTTCTTCAGCGAACTAAAGTCTTACTGGTAGTATCGGCCCTATATATATATATCCCTACTGTCCAGACATGTGTCCAGACAGTGACCGGCACCGCCATGTCTGGACAGTAGGGATATATGTATATATATAGGGCAGAAACAACCGGTAAGACTTTAGTTTGCTGACGAAGCATCTTGGATGAGAAGCGAAACGTCCGACACCTTCAAAGACGTACAGATGACGGCTGAAGAAACCTTTTCATCGATTTTGAACAAGGATAATCATTCTGGCCATGTAATTTGCGCAGTAACATTCCAGACGTGACGTGGGAAGACTTCAAGGCAGTGGATCTGAGGGCCTTCAAGTGGATCCACTGGGAGGTGAGCCCGGCGGGGCGCAGTCATCACCAATGGACTGACCAAGCAGGCCGCCACTGCATCCCGCAGGGGCGCAACGCAGATGAACAGCTGAAGATGATGGCCGAGGTGATGCGATACAACGCCGGGTTGCCGCAGCAACAGAGGATCGTTGTCTCCGTGGAGATTGAGAAGCCCAGAGAGAAGCTTTATCAGCTCTTCCCTCACGCTGACGTGGTTAGTCACAATCCTACCCTGTACGTCGTCGTGTAGGTTCTCGGTTGTACAGCAGTGGTCCATCGATGAAAACTGTTATCTGTACTTTTTTATAATAATAATAATAATAATAATAATAATACATTTCATTTCTAAGTGCCTTTCAAAACTCTCAAGGTCACTTTACAGTCACAGGATCGTTTTTTCTGTGGGTGAGTCGCGGCAGCTACATGCGGCAGCGTTCATTCAACCTGGAAGTAACTCAAATAGCTAGAATGTCAGCTAGCTAGCTAGCTAGCTATTAGCTAGCGTGTTTGCTAGTGAATAGATAGCTATTAGCTCGCGAATTGATAGCTATTAGCGAGCGAATTGATAGCTATTAGCGAGCGAATTGATAGCTATTAGCTAGCTATAGAGCTAATAGATACAGTAGCTAGCTAAATAGCTAGATAGCCAGCTAATAGATTTTCAAGACGTCTTGAATGAGGTCAACTGAAGACGCATAGCTGATGGTTGCCTCTATCAGCTCAATTAATAATGATAATAATAATAATACATTTCATTTATAAGCGCCTTTCAAAACTCTCAAGGACACTTCACAGTCACAGGATATTTTTTTTCTGCATGTGAGCAGTGGCAGCCACACGAGCCAGCGTTCACTCAACCCGGAAGTAAATCAACTAGATAGAAAGATAGCTAGCTAGCTAGCTAATAGATACAGTAATAATCATAATACATTTCGTTTATAAGGGCCTTTCAAAACTCTCAAGAACACTTTACAGTCACAGGATATTTTTTTTCTGCATGTGAGCAGCGGCAGCCACACGCGCCAGCGTTCACTCAACCTGGAAGCTAGCTAATAGATACATTTATAATAATAAAAAAATTGAAGGTGTTGGACGTTTTGATCCTCACCCGAAAACTAGTGTTTTTCTTTGTTCTCTCAAACAAAGAAATCACATTGAATTCCTTTTTTTCCCTGCCAGCAAACTTTTTTTTGCGCTTTCTGTGCTTGCCAGGTATTTGTGAGCAAAGATGTGGCTCGCCACCTGGGCTTTGACACACCTCAAAGCGCTCTCCGAGGCCTCCGAGGTCGTCTGAGAGCAGGGTAGGGCTCACACACGCAAGCGATTGACGTTTGACGCTAAACGTGCGTACGATGACAACCGCGGTTGTCCCGTTTGTCGTCTTTCAGCGCCGTGATGATCTGCGCTTGGGCCGAGAAAGGAGCGGACGCCGTGGATGCCGACGGAAGCTTGCTCCATTCCGACGCCTTCCCGCCGGAGCGTCTATTGGACACGCTGGGAGCCGGAGACACCTTCAACGCCGCCGTCATCCACAAGCTTTCCAACGGTGACGTACACGCGCAAAAAAACATCTCCGGGTGGAACGCCTCCACTGACAAAAGCATTTGGCCTACAACAGGTTCCCGTTTGCAGGACGCGCTAACGTTCGGCTGCAGGGTGGCGGGCGCCAAGTGCGGTTTCCACGGTTACGATGGCATCGCAGACAAACGGACGCAGGTGTGACATTGGCACGGTCGTGTAATTGATTGGAGATGATAGATCATGTCATGGATCAATACTGTCATTAAAAGAAACTTTGAATAGACAAAGCACACATGTGAAGAAAGGAGGCAAATAATTTAAAAAAAATACTTTTTTCAAACACAAAACAATTGTTTTATTTCCGTTCAAAATCATGCTAATCAGTCCTCTTTTCTGGAGGATAAAAATCGGATCATTTTTACTCATGAGGTGCTGCAATTACAAACGTTTTGGTCAATTAAAAAAAACAATCAAGATCAAGATGATTGTCCAAAATGATGACTATTTTGATCATGGCGGCGTGTTCGATTCATTGAACTTCTTGAAGTGAGTGCATGTATACAATTTTGTACCTGTGAAATATTTACAACATATTGCGTGTTTGTGCAATGTGTGTTCATTTTGCGGCGGCGGCGGCCACCATCTCCCTCAGGCCTTTGCTGAAGTGAAGATTTGCTCCAATCACGATGAAACCCTGTAAGAGGTCACAGGTCAATGTCATGGACTCATCCCGCACACACACACACACACACACACACACACACACACACACACACACACACACACACACACACACACACACACACACACACACACACACACACACACACACATTCCTGTTTCAATGGTTTTGTGAGGTCCGGAAATAACTCCAGATAAGGAGTGAGGACCACCGTTACTGATAAATTTAGAACTAGTGTTGAACACTAAATGTCACCCCATTTCCCACTTCAACTTCTTTTAAAGAAGTGGACTTGAAACTGAAATAACAGCAGGAGTGAGGTTTCTGAATGGCTACATTCAAAGTCCTCACCCCTGTGGTGAATTTTGTTGAAATATCGTTTGACTTTTTGTGGTATGAACTTTTACCTCGCATTAACCACGCACACACAAACGTAAACACACATGGTGAGACATAAGTGTGTATCCAAGTGAAATGAAAATACACACAAAAAATCATTTTGGGTGAATTTGTGAGGACCTTTCTGAAACTTTAACAGATGCATATATAGACCCTCTAGAAGCCTTTAGAATGAAAAACTTGTGAGGACCGGCCAAAATGTCCTCAGTACGTATGGTATATAAAATGTTAGTGGTCCTCACAAGACTTATCATACAAACACACACACACACGCACTTACGTTATGATACTCCACCACGTCTTCAATGAGGTCCATACCGTCAGCCAAAGGGATACGAACGCCTCGCTTGGTCCAGTCTGGAAACGCGTGCGCACAAAGCCACACGATTAGCGTGGACTCAAGCGTTGTTGTGTGCTAACGTCATCTTACTGTTGATGAGAGGCACCACGGACATCTGCAACATGGTTTTCAGAGGAGCTTGCAAGGGAATCAGCTGAAGAATGTCACACATGGTGGTGGAGAGACACATTTTAAACAAATGTGACATGTCAAAAGCATGTAAAAATGACAGTGTCATACCACACACAAAATATAAACGTGTAAACAAGTAAATAGAATAAAAGAAAGTAAAAAAAAACATCAATGACACACATCAACTGACACCGAAGCCACATAGGGAGGTGGGGACACCTCATACCAAATACATGCATCATACATACATACATACATACATACATACATACATACATACATACATACATACATACATACATACATACATACATACATACATACATACATGCATGCACACATACATACACACATACACACACACATACACACACACACGTACATACATACGCATATACACGTACATACATATGCATACATGCACACATGCATCCATCCATACATACATACATACATGCATACACGCATGCACGCATACACGTATACATACATACATACATACATACACACATCAAAAAATTAATAAATACACAAATAAGTCAATGAATTAAAAACTGTATAAATAAATCAAATCAATAAATAAATGAAGAAACAAATAAATGAATACATAACTACATAAATAAATAAACAAATACATGAAGAAACGAACAAATGAATAAATAAAATAAATAATATGGAAACAAATAAACAGATAGAAAAATAAATAAATACACAAGCAAAATAAAATAACTGCATAAATACATAAATAAATAAATACAATAAAAAAAACCACCCAAAGACATGAAAAAAAATGCAAATAATAATCAAAAACAAGAAAAGCGAGGCTGCCTTACCGCCAGAGATTCCAACGCTGATTGGTTGGAGTAGATTTTGAACCTGAAAGAATCAAAGACACGTTGGGGACAGACACGTCCACGCGTGAGTGCGTACGACTGCAAGCGTGTTTTGACCTGCGCAGGTCGGCTTGGACGGCCAGACGTTTTCCTCTGATGAAAACTTTGGCGTTAAATTTGGTTTCCTGTCGAAGCACACAAAACAAATTCCCGACTGCTTTGGGAAGACCTCGGCAAGGTGCGTTCTGCGCGCGCCGCGTGCGCCGTACGTACCATGGTCATGCTGCTGAGGAGCACGGGCGCTTGTCCGGCAGGCATCAACAACACCTTGACGAGGGCCGTCATGGCGACGGTGGCGCCTGCCGTCTTGACGGTGGACTTTGGCGGAGTGTTGACAGCCAGTTCCAAAGACACGGGCGAATCCATCAGTGCCGGATTCTAACAACCCACAGCGAGTAGACGTCGATGCCTATGCCATCAAAGACTTGGCCATTTTGCGCGAGCCACTCAAGGTCACTTTACAGTCAGAGGATCAGTTTTTTTCTGTGGGTGAGCAGCGGCAGTCACATGCGCCACCGTTCACTCAACCTGGAATAACTCAAATAGATAGAAAACTAGCTAGCTAATAGCTAGATAATATATAGCTATCTAGATAGCTATCTATCTAGATAGATAGATAGATAGATAGATAGATAGATAGATAGATAGATAGATAGATAGATAGATAGATAGATAATAGATAGCCAGCTAGTTAGTTAAATAGTTAATAGACAGCAAATAGATAACTAGCTAGCTAGCTATAGCCAGCTAGATTTGTACAATGATGGTTTTTGGGTGTGATTTTTTTTCAGTAGATGAACTCCCCAGGGACTTCTTGCAGGACAGTGAAGGGCAAAGGTCATCAAAGACATCCAAGACACGACGTTAGTTACTCGCCAGCATCATGATGGTTCCAAAGTAGGTCGTCCTCAGCAGCATTTCCAGATCTTTGGGCATCTGAGAAAAGACACCACCAAAGACTTGAAGGCCTCACCAGCCGGCGTCTCGGAGCGGCGGCGCCTCACGTTGTCGTTGGTGATGTTCAGCTGGAAGATTCCGGCCTTGTAGTAGGAGAAGAGGCCGCTGTCGAAGAAGAACTCCGACAGCGCCAAATAAACCATCCTTTCATATTCTCGGATGACGGGTTCCGCCGCGTAGTTGACCAGCGTGTCGTTCTCGTCCCGTAGGTGGAAGAACATCCCCTGGCAACGGCGCGCATGCGTCATGGACGACCGACTCGGTTACACTTCGCCGCACGTCGTCCGCGTACGCGCGTCTCACTCGAAAGTTCATGTCCAGGCTGCGATTCGTCACCAGCGGGTCGTCTGTCAGCGAATAGTCGATCCCGATGTAGCTGTCCACCTCCGTTCTCACCGGGATGCTCTCCAGCATCCCGTTGATGTGCACCAGGGACGCGTGTCGCAGGGCCGGACAGATCTAGCCGCACATAGCCAAGATACGGCAGGTGAGTCTCAAATGAGGGGTAAGACGGGCCAGAGACGCACCGAGGACAGACTGAGAGGGGAAGCAAGGATGTTAGAGACACGCAAGTCCCTCAAAGAGAAAGAGACAGGTGAAGTACTGACAGCCAAGCGAGAGAGGCTGAGAGACAGACAGACAGAAATACAGAAAGACAGACAGACAGAGAGAGACAGAAATACAGAGACAGACAGAGAGGGAGAGACAGACTGACAGCCAGAAAGACAGACAGAGAGAGTGGGAGAGACAGAAAGACAGACGGACGGACAGATAGGGGAATAGAGAGCAAGGAGACAGAGAGACCGGTTCACACTGGTGAGGAAGACACAAATGAGAGACAGACAGGTGAGTGAGTGAAAGAAAGAAGTGTGGCAATTAGAGGAGATATAGACAGATACGTGACAGAGATGTGAGACAGATGAGACTAAGTGACGGACTGCTGAGAGACAGACAGACAGACAGTGTGTGACAAAGTGAGAAAGATGTGAGACAGATAGGTGAGAGAGAGAGAGAGACACCTGCTTATTGAGGAGGAAGCGCATGCCAGTGGTAAGAATCCTGCCCAGGAAGTCGTAAACTCTCCTGTGGGAGAAACGGTCGTTGGCGACAGTGGTTCAGGGTGTCCTCGCCGAGCGTCAGGCAGGCCACGTTACCCTAACGTTCCGCTGAACTTTGCCCTCATCTTCTGGATTTTGGCTTCACAGCTGACATTGTTGATCTTGAGGCGTCCGTGCTGGTCTCGGCCCAGCTCCAGCGCCGTGTTGATACGGACGCCGTCGGCGGACGCCTCGATTGTTCCTGTGTCGTAACTGACGAGTACGCCAGCGATTTGCTCACTCAACTGGTAGCGATTGCGACGCGGCGATGGCGGCGCAACTCACAGGAACCAATAGAGGAGCCGTCGGTGGAAGCTGAGCGTGATGGACGAGTCGTGTACGTCAAACATCACACCCGCTTCGGGCAGGAAGCTCAATTGGGCGTACGTCAGGTTGAGCTCCTTGATCTTCACGCTGGACCACACGTCAACACGCATCGTCAGCTAGCCCTAATGCTCTACCCATTGCATGCAATATGCCATATTAGCTAGCTATCTATCCATCTATCCATATATCCATCTATCCATATATCCATCTATCCATCTATCCATATATCCATCTATCCATATATCCATCTATCCATATATCCATATATCCATCTATCCATATATCCATATATCCATCTATCCCTCTATCCATATATCCATATATCCCTCTATCCATATATCCATATATCCATCTATCCATATATCCATCTATCCCTCTATCTATCCATATCTATCCATCTATCCATATATCCATCTATCCATCTATCCATATATCCATATATCCATCCATCCATCCATCGCAGTGCATGGCGCAACATACTTGTTGATGGTGTACTGGAAGTTTCCCTCCTTGCCGCTCATCTCGGGCATGCTGATATTGCTCAGCTCCTCCTCCACAAATTTCTGCGTCTCCCATTTGACTAGACAAAAACGCAACAAAGCTCATTCGGCGGCTGGCTGGTTAACTCCTTCCTTAGACAGAATTTAGGACTTGAAAGTCCCTCACAGGAAAAGCTCATGAGCCAGGTTACAAATTTATTAGTTCATGGAAAAGACGACCAATTAAAAATATCTGTTTTATTGCTGGGGCGTGGCATTCTATTCAAGAAAACTATGTTTAACTAATGTATCACTTTAATTTGCATATACAGGTAACATCCGATTTACAAACCGGCGCAAGTTACGACCACCCGTACTTACGACCACGACCGCCAGACCTTTTTTTTTTTTGACAGTGTAATCCAGATTGACATGGTGTACTATCCTGTCGTTTAGGAGATGCCAGCGTGTCGTCATTCCTTATGATCACGTGATCCCATCGTCAGCCATTTTGAATACTTTTCGATTTACAACCGTTTGACATACGACCGTTTTGTCGGAATGGAACCTGGTCGTAACTCGGATGTTACCTGTACTCTCAATCAATCGCTTGGCAGAGGGCCGCAGAATATGGCCATCTGTCATAAACGACCGCGTCCCCTGCCGGCAGTAAAAGACAAACTTCCTGCGTTCGAGTAGGGTCTTACGCATGTCCAGGCCTCTGTCCGTGATACGGATTTTGCATCCGGCCGGCTCGGCGGCGGCGATCGCCCACGTCAGCCCGCAGACGACGAGGAAGTAGCGGCGCCACGGACGGGAAAGCATGCCAGAAGTAATCCAGACCCTGCCTGGATTGCGAGAACATTCCGCTGCGGTTGAGAAATGACAAGCAGAAAAAACGCCGGCCGGGGATGTCGATGGTGAACCCTAGTAACCTCGCTTCCAAAACATTCCTCCTCCAAACGCACCAGCCGAGCAGCTGAGGCTGAAGTGGCGAAAGGACGCTAACATCGCTACTCTCATGATTACTTTACTCTCCCTTTGTCATTTTAGCGCCGCCAGCTGTTTACTTGATGGACAAAAAAAATGAGTGGCAGCAATGCAAAACGCCTTTGATGCCCTCCCGCTTGGCTTTCGACATCCGACATTCGACGCTGCAGAGCTTGAAAGGTCTGGTTTCAAACTACGGTTAAAGTTTTAAAGGGTTTTCATCGAGGATTTAGATTTACAATTTGGGTTTAAGAATAAGGTTTTGCTTTCAAAGTCATGTTTAATAGGGGCAATCGGGGCATCCAAAATGAGGGGTTTTGATCTCAGGTAATATTTCAAAGTTGGGTTTTAAAGGACAACTGACACCATTTTTTTTTGTTTCTTAACTGACATCAGAAAAACATTTTTTTTTTTTTTTAATAGCATCTAAAATAGCCAACAGACGCATGCTGATATTTTTAGTCAAATGCAAAACACCAATCAAAATGACTGCCACAAAATGAGCTCCGAACTGGGCAGATTGAGAAAGTCCCGCCCCCTTGTTTGTGACGTCACGCCAGGATACACCTTCACAAACTGCCTTGCGCCAGAATCAAAACAATGGCTTCAGAGACTTCAGATTCAGAGAGTGGTTGCTAGCTTTGACGACAATGAGGTTAAAATCTTAGCGAAAGAACATAGATGGTTTGAAAGGAGAGTAAAAGAAGCGATTTTCATCAAACAGCTAAATCCTTCACTAAACTGATATGATGCGGTGAGGTTCAATTTGGATCGTTTGTACAACAGCCTGCTTAGGCAACATAGGATTAGCAATGCTGATGAGGTGATACCGGAGCAAGTGGGGCAATCAGGCCAGTCGTTAGTCAGGACAATAAAAAATAAAATGAGTAGAGCCGCAGGGAGTGGTCTTCTGCTCCCCCAACCTGAGAGCAGGGACCTATCATAGCAGAGTCAGGCACCGCACTTCTGGATAGTAGGGATTTATATATAGGGCCGAAACTACCAGTAAGACTTTCGTTCGCTGACGAAGCATCTTGGATAAGAAGCGAAACGTCCGACACCTTCAAAGAGGTACAGATGACGGCTGAAGAAACCTTTTCATCGATGGACCACTCCTGTACGACTGAGAGCTTACACAGACAAATGTAAAATCTAGCTATATGCAATGGAATCTTTGTCAAATGCGCTCAGTAGAAGTCATTTGAAGTGATTTGACAAATTATGGACGCAACTTGACTGAAGATGTCGGTTGTCCTTTAAACTGGGGTCAGGATTTCAAAGTATCTACCATGAGGATCTTCAGGCTCCAAAGTTTGAAAGTGGGGTTAGGCTTTCAAAGGAAGGGGCACATCTGGGGGGCAACCGGTCAAACAAGTCATCTCAGTGCAAAAAAAGTGTTTTCAAAAGAACCAGCGATGACCGCTGGGTGACCTCCGACCCATCGTTAGCGAGCCTAGCAAAGGCTTAATCGGGGTTTTCATTCTCTTTGCCCAATGTGAGTGCGACATGCTGTGTTGCCGCGGCAACTCCGGATCTTTCTGATGCACACCAGGGATTTTAATATGTCAACAGTGGGCAAAATGTTGCGCATAAGTGAGTTAGGGGAGGCGGTTTTACGCAAGCCTCACTCAGCTCTCCATGACATTTTTGTGTCGGATTCAACCTTTGGGAGATTTAGAAGAGGCCATGTTGAAATGAAGCAAAGTTCTTCTGCTGGCTGGGAAGAAAGCCAAAACAAAGAAGCGTCCGGCGCTGCTTTGTTTCAAGGACAACTGACGCCGCCGGACAACTTGCGTCCATAATTTGTCAAATCACTTCTACTGAGCGTATTTTACAAAGATTCCACCGCATATTTTCGCTATATTTTACATTTTAAGACTTGCGCTGAATATTCAGGAAGTCTTGTTTTCAAGTTGATGACGATGCCTGACGTGACGTCACGGAGGGAACGCCCCTGACTGAGAAAGCGACACACAACGCATTTTGGGTACTTTTTGTTCGTCTGAAAACACAAAATTAAAAGGGAAACTACATAAATAACACAATGGTGAATCGTTGTGTGTTGCAACAAGACTACTATTTGATACTAGTTGACACAAATTCCCAGCGGACAAATCAGCCCATTTCCAACGGAGTTTTGGCGCCATCTTTTGCTTTTTCTGGGACGCTATATGCTGTCCTTGACGGCTCAAATCGATATGGGAGGACTCCTTTAATCGATTGCAAACATGTATGCTTTCCTCTTCAGAACTATTTCAATCATATTCATAACTGGATAAGTAACAAGAAAGCATCTTATCCAAATCTGAAGCCATTGTTTTGATTCTGGATCAAGGCAAGACGTCTTGGCGTGACGTCACGAACAAGGGGGCGGGACCTTCCGAAACGGGCCACTTCCGGGTTCAATTTGAAGTCGTTTTGGGACACTTGAAGTCATTTTTATTGCTGTTTTGCATGTGACTGAAAATATCAGCCTGCGTGTTTTTGGCTATTTTAGATGCTATAAAACGTTTTTCTGATGTCAGTTAGGAAACAAAAAAATGGTGTCGCTTGTCCTGTAAACCGTGTTTGTCAATTGGGGGTGACATCCCGCACGTGGGTCAATGAAAATGAAAGGGAAGGAAAGGAAAGCCTCTTTGGGGAAGTTGGAACAAATGGCTGACACGAGGGGGGTGATGTTGGGGGGGGGGGGGTGTTCTTTTGATGCATCAGAACACAAGCTTTTGGCGCTCCACCATTTGTTGAATGAAAATGTTATTTTGTTACAAAAAATGTGCAATTCAACAGAAAACATCATAGTAAAAAAAAATATGTCAGGGCCGCCTAACACAATGACAATAGACATTAAAAAACGACAGACTAAAATGCCAAACCGACTCATAAAGATACAATACAATACATATAGATTTATATCGCGCTTTCACAACAGCTAAAGCAGTAACAAAGCGCTTAATAATTATAATAATAATAATAATACATTTCAAATTCACCCAAAATGATTTTTGGCGTGTATTTTCATTTCACTTGGATACACACTTTTTACTCACTGTGTGTGTGTGTGTGTGTGTGTGTGTGTGTGTGTGTGTGTGTGTGTGTGTGTGTGTGTGTGTGTGTGTGTGTGTGTGTGTCTCGATAATGAGAGGAAAAAGTTCATACCACAAAAAGTAAAACATTATTTTAACCAAATTCACCACAGGGGTGAGGACTTTGAATGTACCCATTCAGAAACCTCACTGCTGCTGTTATTTCAGTTTCAAGTCCACTTTTTATTTCTTTGTTTTTAAAGAAGTGGAAGTGGGAAATGGGGTGACATTTAGTGTTCAAGTGTAACACAAGTTCTTCTCTAAACTTATCAGCAATGGTGGTCCTCATTCCTTATCTGGAGTTATCCGGACCTCACAAAATCTTTGAAACAGGATTAGGTGTGTGTGTGTATAGATGTTGCAAGTACTCACAGTTGAGAGACAGACTTGTTCGATGTCTTCTAGATGTCGTGACGACTGCCCACTCGCTTGCTGCATGTCTTTTTATCCCAAGGGACTGGCTTTTACCCCTCCTCCGCTGCTGTGTGTGTCCATTCGACTGAGATTTACAGCTTGACTGAAGACCGTTAAGGGGGGCGTGAGGGGGTGTCTCCCAGAAGAGCAAAACTTTCCTGGAAGTTCTGCTCTCTAATCGTGTGTGAGCGCCTTGGAGGATGTTGCCTTGAAAGTGGCTCTGTGTTTTCCTTCATTGTACAATATTTCCATAGTCGGCTAGTAGCTGACTGGTTCAGCTACTGCTAATATAACGGCAGCGACGGTGCCGCTAAATAGGTCGTTTAGACCAGGGGTGTCAAGCATATGGCCCGCGGGCCGGAACCGGACCCAGAAGGAGGTTTGATCAGGCCCGCAGGATAATTTAAAAGTGGAAAATATACATGGAAGTCATATTTTTTTACGAGGTGCAATTCAAAGATTGTCCACTAGGAGTAGCGCGGTGCTGTTTTGATCAACAGAAGAAAACAGCGGTGTATTTTTTTCCAACCGCGGTTTCAACACCAAAATGTCATTATCCAAACGGAAAACAGTAGATAAAGAGTGTAGAATTTTCAATGAAAAATGGAGCATGTCATATTTTCTGACAGAGATCCATGGGAAACCTTTGTGCTTGGTGTGTTTTCAACAAGTTTCGGTATTAAAGGAATATAAAGTGACAACTACATTTATACCACATGAAAGTGTCAGCTAGTCATTACATGACACCTGATATTGATGCACTTATACAGGCAAAAAAAAGGCCAAATATCAGGAACAAAAACAATGGTTTAAAAATTCCTTTCTTTAAAAAAAACTCATTTAATCTAAAAGTGCATGACAATATTTTTCGATACTACGTAATTTATTGTGAGTTTTGTGCCGTTGGATCAGTTGCAATGCATATACATATGTGAATGATAAAAGTAAATTGCACATTTGTTCATGAAACGAAATGTTGTGTAAAAGGAATGTTCATTAACGCCATTGTTGTCGTTAAAGTTGAGTTTCAAGCGACGGTTGTCATTTCATGAGGCCATGAAATATTTTGACTCCATTTTAAGGTGCAGAAGCACATTTTGGCCGCATGATGGTGCTGTAGTCACTGTTTAGTATCGGCCGTCTTTATGTCGACTTCAAATTAATTTTCTTAGATGTTTTTTGGGGAAACGTGACCCTATTAACTTATGTGAATAATTTATAGTTACAATACTTAACAGCAATTGCCTAAAAATATTACATTAATCGTAATATACAAATAAAACAACGATACGGAAGAAATAAACAACTTGAAGTGTCCATTGATCACGTGGGGAGTCGTCTCCTTTCCGGAAATTGCCGGAAATAGCCGAGTGAGATAAGGGATGGAGCGAGCGCAGATGAGTCGCACCGAACCCCATCAGTGCACGGACTTTGATTGATAACTATTTATTACGTCATTCATAGCTATCGCTTGCATAAATTACGTCATTTTATTTTCATGATCGTTTAGCCCGTGAGCTGCACGTGACGTCAGAGGATGCCTTGGGACGAAAGTGGTGCCAAAAGGTGAGTGAGCTTGTCGTTACATCATTAAAAAAAGTTAATGGCGTCATGTGCGACGGTGTCGTTTGTATGAACAGCCTGTGACGTCATCAAGATTTGTGTTCATTTTGGGAGGAAGTGTTTGTTTGCAGTGACCTTCAAATTAAAATCAATCGGAAAGAAGAGAGTCTTAGGTTTCTTACGCTGCTGAAAAAAGAAATACATGAGCTGCTAGAAAGGCAGCCACTCTCGCGGCGCCGTCTTGAACAACAACAACAACATGAGTAACAAGAAAGCATCTTCTCTAAATCTGAACTCTCTGAAGCCATTGTTTGGATTCTGGAGCAAGGCAGTTTGTGAAGGAGTATCCTGGCGTGACGTCACGAACAAGGGGGCGGGACTTTCTGAATCTGTCCAGTTTCGAGCTCATTTTGTGGCAGTTTTGGGACACTTTAAGTCATTTTGATTGCTGCTTTCCATTTGACTAAAAATATCAGCCTGTGTGTTTTGGGTATTTTAGATGCTATCAAACATTTTTCTGATGTCAGTTAGCAAACAAAAAAAAATGGGGTCGGTTGTCCTTTAAGATTTCAACATATATGGAAAAAAAATGTTGTGTAATCACCAACTATTTATAATGTCATTTTTTTTTCAACTCGCCACTTTCCGCGTGGAGCTGAAACAACAATGTTGTGAAGACGCCAATAAAAAGCACCTTCAAGACTATTTTAGAAGGGGGATCTTTATTCTGTTGACAACTTAAATACAGCAAACATTTGAAGTGAAGGCATAAAGTCAACTTTTCTCGACAGTGTCTGTAAATTGGGGGGGTTTACTGAAACCGAGAGAGGCTTGCTGTGACATTCTTTGTACATTCGCGGTCATTCAAAACGATTAAAAATAAAAAAAGGAATGTTTCAGTTGTAATTCAAAAGGCCGCTCAAGTGATTGGCCAGTGAGTTACTTCGTTCATTGGTTAGCTGGTTAGTGGATTGAATTAAATCGACATATGCAGTAACAACCGGTGAAGTGATTTTTTTTTTCAGTCAACCAATCAATCCACTAAACCGAGTAAATCAACAAACAGTCCGCTCAACAAAGTCACCAACTGACAAATGAATGGGACCAATCAGCCAACAGAACAAGTCGATTGATCGGTAAGTCAAATCAATTGACAAAAGCAGCAAATTCTCTTCCAGTGTGAAAGCCAATGGCAAAATTCAAAAGTCTCCCATTTCAAAGTCAGACATGTTTTCGGATACAAGCTAAAACTTTAGAAATGTCCAGCAGTGGCCAAGCGGACTGCTTTTTTTTTTTTTTTTTTGATGGCATGAGATGAAAGTGTGCCACAAAAGTTTCCCTGAAAAGTTTTAAAAGCTGCCCTGAATATCCACATTTTTATTGTTTCCTTTTTTGCTTCCAGCTTACGGTAAGACTGCGACTTAAAATAAAATACAGTGGGGCCTTGGCTTACGAACTTCATTGGTTCCCAGACAGAGTATGTAAGTATGTAACAGAATAATAAAGTCATTTTATTTATCTTTTTGATGGTCGTTGATGGCTTGATGGAATGGGGTTCAGACTTCTCTTCCTGTGTTATGAAAGTCCGGTTAGGCATCTTTTTCCAAAAAAGGCCGGCCTCATCTGCATTAAATACTTGCTGGGGTACGTAGCATTCTTCTTTCACCGTTTCGAGGAATGATCCCTTGTAAGCTTCGGCAGCTTTACTGTCAGAACTGACTGTCTCACCATGACGAGTAATGATCCATTGCTCGCTTTAAAATCATCAATGAACGGCGAAATTCCAGGTTGCCGCATGATGTTATCAGAGTGAATTTGCCGTGCAACACACACACCTTTAATAGCTTCTCTGTTGCGAAGGATGGCAGCAATGGTGGACTTAGCATATCCGTACTGGGCCGCTAAATCAGACAAACGCACACCTCGTTTGTGTTTTTCAATGAACTCCTTCTTGTCCTCGAATGTAATTTTGTTTTGTGTCTTCTTCGGCTGAACACGAGCCTGTGGTGGGGTCTTTTTCGGTCCCATAACGGCAAAAGTATCTGTAAAAAAAAATCATTGGAGACTATCGACGTGTGAAATGGGGTATGGGAAGGTATGCTGGCTGGGGCGCTGTTCGGTCGTGTGCTTTGGTGTTTTTCCGCCAAAGCTAGCCGTGTGGTGGGGCGGCGCTCCATGTGTATCCTGAAAAGTAGTGCTTAATCCAAGGTTTAATTTTCATAAATTTAACGTTCGTAAACCGAAAATTTCGTAAGGCAAGGTGTTCGTAAACCGAGGCCCCACTGTAATCAACAGTTTCTCCTCCAGTGCTTTCGACTAACGATAGTTGCCTTTTTTTGATCATGTGATCCTCTCCCCATGAGGAAAACAAACAAACAAACCAAAAAAATACAGTAAACAGATGCAAGCATAGAGCATGAAGGGTGCCTTGAGGAGCTTCCGAAAACGACAAAGGCAACAAAAGAAAAGTAGTGCGATGAAGCCACACTGGCTTCCCAAAGGCAACGTGGCCTCTTCCAGTGTACCTCCACTGTCATCTCCAAAGAAAGCGGGCCAGGAGATTCCTCCAAAGTTGAAAGTCCACAAAGTTCATCACACGCAAAAAGGGGATGGTTGACTTTGGCCACAAATAACATTTGATAGCCAAAAATATCGTTTTGAGCGGCTCACGACAAAACACCAAATTGAGGTACGACGTGCCAAGAAAAACCTCATTCCGTGGCCACAAAAATACAAAGTTGCGGTGACGGTAAGGCCTCAAAATATTATTTCCCGTGTGGCAGGATAATGTGCATGCAAAATAAGCATCGGTGGCCACGAAATACAAACTCTCAAATATAAAATAGTTCTTGGTGACACGATTGCAACATGGTGTGACTTTATTATTTCGGTGAAGGCTAAAAGGAGCGCACCTTACCGAGAGAATCGGTCCAAGCTGAATTAACATTGCATTTTGAGAGAAGGTGCGCTTCTTTTGCCTACCCGGACGTCCCTGGCGGGATCTTTTCATTGTATTGTCCTTAAATGTATTTCTTGCCACAAATCATCATTTGATGCACGTGTTAGTTCAAGTTCACTGACCTCCGACCCTCCCCGCCACGTGCGAAAACATCACTTCTGGCGGCGGCGGAGTCACAAGTTGTTGTGCTGCTGTCGCCTCTTCTTGGCTTCGATGGCGTCCAGGATGGGTTTCCTCTTGGCTTGATAGCGCTGTCGGATCTCCTCCATTTCTTGCTCCATCTGCGGGTCTAAGGCGGCCAGACGCACACGCAGGTCCTCCACCGACCACGAACTCACCTGAGAGCACCGCAGCCGCACAAACACACGCCAGCCAATGAAAATGGTTCTTATTTGCAGCACAAGAATCACATTTTGGGATTCTCTCCAACCCTTAAGCAAAGTGAAGTCTGGCCTTTTGGCACGTGACCTGTGACCTTTTCAATATTGGATAGGCACCGTGTTGGCGTTGCACTCACCACCTCCAGATCAGCATCGGAGAGCACTTTGCACTGCTCTCCGCCGCCGCCGCCGCCGCCGCCGCCGCCGCCGCCGCCGCGTCCCTCATTTGGACTCTTGGCCTTCTTCTCCTTCTGATCAAAGTATTCCAAGAAGGACGGTTTGGCAGGCGGGGACGCCTCGTCTGTCCCTGAACGACACACAAAACCGCATTCATAATAAAATAAACAAATAAAAATAGAAATCTACATTTCTTTCCTCCTGGGGAAATACTGAAGAAGTATCATATCAAATATGCGCCATTGATTCAAGATATTAAAGTGTGAGCACATTTCTGCCGGATGGCGTCATGAATAATAAAAGCGGGCCATCAACGGAACGTTTCGAGTGTCGGACTTTCGAAGCGAGGCCAGAAATAGAGCGTCGATATTGGACTGGAGCTCAGGTTACGCGCTACTTCCTGTTCGCCGCGTGGAGGGAGGCTTACGGAAAAAGTCCAAATGGAACAAGCTCGTTTCAAAGTGCTATTTTGGAACCATCGATTTTTTGTTTTTCAAAAAATAGGGCCACTTTCACACTCACGTAACATTTGTAGTGTTACAACAATAACAACGAACGCAAAGGTGAAAATATTATTTCACAAACTATTGTGACGGGCCATGCATTGTTTGTTTCACTTCAAATGGTCCAATTTTCCAGATTCCAACCTCACAACATCAAATCTGCAATCATTTTCAGGTATCAAATGAACATTTTCCCAGTTATTCTATTAATCCAACCATCTTGCCGCTCGAAAATGACATCACAGCTGCTTAGGTAACAACCAATCACAGCTCAACCGAGTTGGTCATGTGACATTCGCAAGCCAAGCTGTGATTGGTCTTTATCCGAGGTGCAACAGAGATCTTTTTTTTTTTTTTTTTAAGACGAAGACGTCATGGACATACTTTTCATGGTGCCCGCGTCGTCCTCGTCGTCAGAGTTGATGATCATGGTTCCCAGCTGCAAGCGCATGGTTCCCACCTCTTCCTCTTCCTCGTCCTCATCCTCCCCGTTGTCGGGGTCTCGCTGGCCGGCGGGACTCAACGTGTTGACGAGAGAACCGGCGACACGCATGGTTGCCGAGTCGCCTGGCCCCCCCGCCCTCACCATGGTGCCCTGGTCCACTTCGTCTTCCTCCTGGAAAAAAAAAAAACAAAAGTTAGAGAGTAAACGGTTAACTTGCGCAATATTATTTTGGGCTCCGCTATATCATCAATTTCTAAACCGTGTGGTTTATTTATTTACTTATTTACACTTTTTTTTCGGTATTTATTTGTATATTTATTTGCATATTATTTGTATTTATTTGTTTATTATTTATGTATTTATTTTATATTTGTACATTAATTTTTGTATTTTTTGTATAGTAATTTGTATTTGTATATTTACTTGTATCTTAATTTGTATATTATTTGTATATTCATTTGCATATTCTTTTTAGATTTATTAGTTTATTTGTATGTATATCTTATATTTATATAAATAATATATTATTTGTATATTAATTTTTATTATTTTTATTATTTATGTGTTCATTATTTGTATATTTATTTTAGATTTGTCTATTAATTACTGTATTTACTTGTATATTATTTGTATCTTAATTTGTATATTTATTCGTATCTTAATTTGTATATTTTGTTTGTATATTATTTGTATGTTCATTTGCATATTATTTTTATATGCATTAGTTCATTATTTGTATATTTTATATTTCTTTCATATTTGTATATTAATTTAGGTATTTATTTGTATATTAATTTTTACATTATTTGTAGATTTATTTGTTCATTATTTGCATATTAATTTTATATTTGCCTATAAATTACTGTATTTATTTGTTTACTTGTATATTATTTGTTTATTCATTTGTATATTTATTTACTGACTCTCTGTGTTGTCATATTATTTGTTATTTAGTTTTTTGTTACTTTATGTTACTTCCGGGTTGAGTGAACGCTGGCGCGTGTGGCTGCCACTGCTCACCCGCAGAAAAAAATATCCTGTGACTGTAAAGTGTCCTTGAGAGTTTTGAAAGGCGCTTATAAATGAAATGTATTATGATTGTATATTATTTCTATATTTGTTTGTATATGTATTTGTATATATATAACATGTCTGTCTGTAATCTATCCATCGATCGATCGATCGATCAATCCATGGATGGATCGGTGAGAAGACGCCACTTCACACGCAAAGTCCCGTATTTGCTTAGCGAAACAATGGAGCAAAAATATGACGTTGCAGCTGTTTGGAGGTCAAAGAAATCGTAATGTTTTCGGCGTACGGAATTGTCGTATTCGTTGTCGTCATCCTGCTCGGCGAGCGCCGCCGCCGCCTCCTGCCGTTTGGCTTTAATGTCCATGGCGTCGCTGATGAGCGCTCTAAGGATGCTGCTGGGCTTGGCCGCCTTGATGAAAGCGTGCTGAAGAAGAAAAAAATAGGAAAGACAAATGAAAAGTTGAAAAGACACATCAAACCTTCACGACGGAAGTCTTGTTTTTGAGTTGGTGACAATGCCTGGTGTGACGTCACGGAAGGAACGCCCCTGACTGAGAAAGCGACACACAATGCATTTTGCGGTACTTTGTTTGGTACTTGGCGGTACTTGGTGTTGTTCCGTGTTGATGGCGAATTTAGAAGGAAAACAAACAAATAACGCGATGGTGAATCGTTGTGTGTTGCACCAAGAATACTATTTGATACTAGTTGACAGAAATTGCCACCTGACAAATCAGCCCATTTCCAACGAAGCTTGGGCGCCATCTTGTGCATTTTCTGGGACGCTACATTTCTGTCCAGATGCCTCAAAATGACACGGAATAACTTCTTTAATCGATTGCAAACATTTATGCTTTCCTCTTCAGAACTATTTGAATCATATTCATGACTGGATGAGTAACAAGAAAGCATCTTCTCCGAATCTGAAGCCATTGTTTTGCAGTGTGTGACCAATCGTGACGTCACGAACAAGTGGGCGGGACTTTCTGAATCTGCCCAGTTCCGAGCTCATTTGTGGCCGTTTTGGGACACTTGAAGTCATTTTTATTGGTGTTTTGCATTTGACTAAAAATATATTTTTTTATCTATTTTAGATGCTATAAACCGTTTTTCTGATGTCAGTTAGGAAAGAAAAAAATGGTGTCGGTTGTCCTTTAATCAATGCATACATCCACATTTCGTTGAAACGATTGTCCTAAAAATCCTTCCCCAAAGAAGATGAATAATTGTCAGGAACAGTGGCCGCGACTTGGCTCGCATCTACCTGCAGCAGTTGCGTGGCGGTGGCCCTGTTCTCCGGATTCTTCACCAAACATTGGTTCACAAAGTCTCGGAATTGCGCCGACCACGTATCCGGGTTGCGGAACGTCGGCGGAGGGTTGGTGGGGATCATGAAGATGGCCTGCACACATTTATAGAAGTTCCAAAACCTAGATGTCACATCACTTGAGTCTAACAAGTGATGAGTTGGTGAATTAGATTCATTAGTTGTTCTTGAGTGGCAAGGGTGTCCTTTACACCGACATTTTTTGGGGGGAAAGACAAAGGCCGACTTTGATTTGGCCCCCTCCAGTTGAACTTCTTGGATTTGTATTGGATTGGATTAGCCTTTATTCGTCTCATATTGGAGAAATTTACATTTTACAGCAGCAAAAATGATGGAACGAAGAGAAAAGGAAGGGAAGAAGTAGAAAAACTAAATATAGGAGCTGCTGTAAAGACAGCCGCTCTTGCGGCGCCATCTTGAAGTCTATACATGGTCGTTTTTTTTCACTCAAAAAGGAAAAGCAGATTTACCTAGCTATCAAGCTGGCTTCTCGCTAGCTACCTATTTGCTATCTATCTCCCTGGCCGGCTATCTAGCTAGCTATGTATTAGCTATCTAGCTAGCTGTCTATCTATTTGAGTTAATTCCGGGTTGAGTGAACGCTGGCGCGTGTGGCTGCCGCGGCTCACCCATAGAAAAACTTATCCCGTGACTGTAAAGTGACCTTGAGAGTTTTTAAAGGCGCTTATAAATGAAATGTATTATTATTATTATAATAAATATAAATACATAGGCATTGTTTTTGCTGTACCCGCATTTGCCTCTAGGGGCAGTGTGAATGCAGGTTGTCCACACTAATAAAAGAGTAGAAGAAGAAAATTGAGCTTCGCTAACTCGATTTTTTACAGTAAAACAAAAGTAAATTATTTTTCGATGAATTACACAGCCTTATAATAAAAAAAAAAACGTACACAAAACCACCTTTAAGGTGATTATGATTATGATTATCATCATTAGGAGGACGGCTTTGGTTTTGAAGTGCCTCACCCTCATGGGGTGGATGTCGGCATAGGGCGGCTTGCCCTCAGCCATCTCGATGGCGGTGATGCCCAGTGACCAGATGTCGGCCACGCAGTTGTAGCCGATCTCCTGGATGACCTCCGGCGCCATCCAGAAGGGCGTCCCGATCACCGTGTTCCTCTTAGCCATGGTGTCCTGTTGGGCGCAAGAGGAAATGAGGCCGGGGCGCCACGGCGGAGCGAGGGGAAACGGCGGCGGACCGACCGTCAGCTGACCGGCGACGCCGAAGTCGGCTAGCTTGGCCTGGCCTTCCGTGTTGAGCAGGATGTTTCCCGCCTTGATGTCACGGTGGATTTTTCTCATGAAGTGAAGATACTCCAGACCCTTCAGCGTCGACTGAAGGATGCTGGCGATCTCCTCCTCACTCAGCTGCACAAAAACAAATTGATCATAAGAATAATTATTATTATACATTTCATTTATAAGCACCTTTCAAAACTCTCAAGGTCACTTTACAGTCAAAGGATCAGTTTTTCTGTGGGTGAGCAGCGGCAGCCACACGCGCCAGCCTTCACTCAACCCGGGAGCCAGATAGCGATTTTACGGTATTAACCTGTGACTCGAAAGTGTCCTTCCTTCCTATCTATCTATCTATCTATCTATCTATCTATCTATCTATCTATCTATCTATCTATCTATCTATCTATCTATCTATCTATCTATCTATCTATCTATCTATCTATCTATCTATCTATCTATCTATCTATCTATCTATCTATCTATCTATCTATCTATCTATCTATCTATCTATCTATCTATCTATCTATCTATCTATCTATCTATCTATCTATCTATCTATCTATCTATCTATCTATCTATCTATCTATCTATCTATCTATCTATCTATCTATCTATCTATCTATCTACCTACCTACCTATCTAGTCCCAAGTGTCCTTGAAAGTTTTGAAAGGCGCTTATAAATGAAATGTATTATTATTATTATTACATTATTACGGTCAATGTCACCTCCTTTTCAAGATTCCCACCACTGCCATCATTTTGTCATTTTTGTTATGCCGAAAATATGTTGCAGTTGGTTACCATGGTTACGGTTCTTAAAATGGAGTGCATTGGATTGGATAGGATTAGCCTTTATTAGTCCCGCAGTGAATTGATCCGCTCGCGCTCTAATCAAGCACGACGGATGTCAGGTGAGCGATGCGATAGTTTGAATATCTCACCGTCTTGCTGCGTATGCGTATGATGTCGGACACGGATCCGGCCCCGCAGTATTCCATGACGATCCACAGGTCACTGTTTTTGAAATAGCTGCCGTAGTAGCGCACCACATGCGGACTGAGCAGAAATGAACACAAATGGTTGCTATGAGCAACGTTGTCAGGTTATATATAAGCTTTACAGATATAGTTATGAATGATAATAATTGTTGAGGACATCAAATTGGATTAGCATTTATTAGTCTTGTAGTGGAGACTACTTAGTTACAACCTTACACCATTTTTTTGTTTCCTAACTGACATCAGAAAAACGCTTTATAGCATCTAAAATATCCAAAACGAAATTAGAAGGAAAAACACAAATAACGCAATGGTGAAGCGTTGTGTGTTGCACCAAGACTACTATTTGATACTAGTTGACACAAATTCCCAGCAGACAAATCAGCCCATTTTCAACGGAGCTTGGGCGCCATCTTGTGCATTTTTTGGGACGCCACATTGGAGTTCAGACACCTCAAAATGATCCGCAAGGACTTTTTTAATCGATTGCAAACATTTATGCTTTCCTCTTCAGAACTATTTGAATCATATTCATAACTGGATGAGTAACAAGAAAGCATCTTTTCCGAATCTGTAGCCATTGTTTTGATTCTCGAGCAAGACGTCACGAACAAGGGGGCGGGACCTTCTGAAACTGGCCATCCCGAGGTCATTTTGAAGTAGTTTGGGATACTTTAACTCACTTTTATTGGTGTTTTGCATTTGACTAAAAATATCAGCCTGCATGTTTTGGGTATTTTAGATGCTATAAAACGGTTTTCTGATGTCAGTTAGGAAACAAAAAAATGGTGTCGCTTGTCCGTTAAACGAATGTGATGGATGCATTTAACGTAAAATGATGGCAATGCGCATCAGTGACTTTCATGTTTATGCGATGTAAATAAACACACGTAGATACTTACACGTAAGACCTATGAAGACAAAATGGCATGCATGAAGTTTGGAGTCTGATGTAGATGTTGTATGTAGATTCACAAATCATATCATCTTCCTTTCATAACTTTGCTGCTGTGAAATGTAAATGTGTTCACTGCGAGACCAATAAAGGTAAATCCAATCCAATCCAAATGTTTATTGTGAGCGTAGTAATTTGGTGTGCAGACAGACTGAACAATGATTATTTATTGTAAGTGTAGTGAAGTCACGAGTATGTGTGATTGCGATTGTTGGGCCAACCTGTTGCACTGCTGCATGATGGAGATCTCCTTGATGATCTCCTGCAGGTCCGACTCGACGGGAACCTGTTTGATAGCCACGATCTCTCCAGTCTCTCTGTAGTGAGCCTTGAACACGCAGCCGTACGACCTGCACGCGCACATCAAACAGGAAGTTGCCAAACAGGAAGTGAAGAGATCGAGCGACGGCTGCGACAGCGACGCCTCACCCTTCACCCAACTTCTCCAGGACGTCAAACACTTCCTCGGGCTGCTTGGTCAGGCTGTCCTCGCTTAGCTTCTTCAGCTGCCTGCCACGCGTGTGTGTAATAAAGTGAAAAAATATTTTGAGATGTCTCAAGAACATGTTTGGGGCACTATTTGATCAAAGTGCAATATGAAATCAACATTTTCCATTGAAAAGTAAAAGAAAACAACAACACAAAATGTGATGTGCCTTTAATAAATTACTGAACGCATCAAAGTGAATATTTTTGGTTGCTATATTTGATTGCACTATTTGAAAGTGATTCCAGTGTTAATTTGACAGACTAATAACTGAAATCTTGTACTAAATCGACCTAGTGGAGTAAATAGACCACCAATAACTTCAACCATGAGCGAGTGATCGTTGTTGAGTGACAAATAACAAATAAACCAACACTGAAAACCCACCTATTTAAAATTGCATTTTCTGTGTAGCTCGATCTCCTGTTTCTTGTATGTGACTGTAAAGTGTCCTTGAGAGCTTAAAATGAAATTTATTGTTATTATTATTATTTTATCATTATTAGTATTATTATAAACTTGGTCGAAAACACACTTGCAGAGAGCGCCACCATAAGGCCACAAAGTCGTTTTAAAGTTCCAAAATGGATGGGATTCATTCGAGAAACTATCCACTGGATGGAATTCAACAAAATATTTCGCTTTGAGTTGAAAGAACTACCCGAAGTGATTTCAGGTGTCGCTAACGAACCGGGGGGGGGGGGGGGTCGTCTGACATGTCGTCCCATCACGAAGGCGACGAGCCAAGCGAGTCAGCGGCAGGAGGTCGCCAGTTACCTGCGAGGGTGGTTCCGCATCTGCACCTTGTCCCTGTTCTCCATGATCGACTCCGTTCCAGCGGCGAACGGCCGACTCCACGCCCGCCGTTCGAATACCCGAAGTCGACCAAAATTCCGCCAGCTCGCGCGCGCGGAGCTGACAACGGATCGCGCTGTCGGTTGTTTAGCTACGAGCAGTTAGCGGGCTAGGTGGCTAAGAGCTAGCCCCCACTGACTTGGCTTCCAACCGCTCGCGGAAATCCCCAAAAAAAAAGACGCTGCCGTCTTGCACGTCACATTACTGGGCGAGATGCCGCCGGCGTCCCTCTCGGGTCGGGGCTCCCCGTCAAGGCGGCCATTCCCTCCTAACGTGTCGGGACAACTTTGGACTTGTGGTGCGGTGAGCCGGAGATACTTCGGCGGCTGTGGGGGGAACCAGGAAGCGAGATGACGAACGAAGAAGCACGAAGGTCGACGAGAAAGATCGAAGAATTAACGGAGAAGAAACGAAGAACGGCAACGACTAACGCGACCGATAGAAGGCGCTGCTTCTTCGAAAAAACTCACGGCGATGACAAAATGATGAAGGCTGCAGTTTAAAAGGGCGTTAAAAATGAGTCTTACATGAATAACGGTATCGTACGAACAAAAGGTTTAATATCGCGTTATCGCGTCATACATTTTATATGTAAACGTGATGGGTTATATGTTTGTATTGAACCAAACACATAGAAGCAACTCCTGCCAATCAAAGTTGGGGGGCCTCTTATAATAATAAATAATAATAAAAATAATAACAGTAAATAATAATAAATAATACTAATAATAATAAACAATATTACTAATAATCAATATTAATAATAATAGATAACAAATAATAGTAATAATAATAATAATTTTCATTTATAAGCATCTTTCAAAACTTTCAAGGTACTTTACAGTCACAGGATACGTTTTTCTGTGGGTGAGCATGTAGGTCAGTCTGGTTTTAGCACAAAATTATCACGTTCTAACATTATATTGAACTATTATTTTCTGGTGTGGCAGAAGAATACACCTATACATTTTTGTTTTCCCTAAAATGTAAATTGTTGCATTCTAAACATGTGTGGTGACTGAATTCTACCTGAAGCATGTTGTGAGTCCTCTTTTTTCATAAAGTGTGATGAAAATGTAATGACTTCCACAGTAATACTAACAATAACAAATGTGGAAGTAAAAAAAAAAAGACACGACTGTTGAATCAATATACATTTATTTGACATAAATGAAGAGAGTAAGGTCTTCACAGAAGGAATGGGTGGCAAGAAATGACTGCAAGGAAGAAAAGCTATGTTAGTTTTGTAATGGTGCCTTTGCGGCTCTTGGCGCAAATGGTGTGAGGGCTGACCGGCATTTACTCTCCGGCGGGCCGCACACTCTCGAAGATTCCAGCCTCCCGCATGGCGTTGAACTCCTTGACGGCGTCGTAATTCTTATAGAATTCGGCGTAGGCTTTCTTGCGCGGCTCCGTTACTGTATACTACACACACACACACACACACACACACACACACACACACACACACACACACACACACACACACACACACACACACACACACACACACACACACACACACACACACACACACACACACACACACACACACACACACACACACACACACACACACACACACACACACACACACAATTTTCATTGCCATCTTCAAAAAACAGTCAATGCAGAAACTGGACTGGTTTTGTCCATAACATGTTGGAAAATACACTAAAATATTGTTAAAAACAACTGTTTTAGTTTGATTCAACACAAATCGACAATCAAATATACATTTCCATCAAGTCGTCTGTGTAAGCTCTCAGTCGTACAGGAGTGGTCCATCGATGATTTTGTACAGATGACGGCTGAAGAAACCTTCTCATCGATTTCCATCAAGTATTTGGATTAATGCATTTAATCGACTTGTTTGTGAGGCAATAAGACCAGCCTTCAGGTGGAACTGTTTACGAGCAATTGAGACAACAAATGTATGAAACCAACAAATGTGTCACCTTGAAGGCGACGGCTGCCAGGATTGACAAAGTGAAGGCGATGGGCAGATGAAAGCGCAGGCGCTTTCCCAGTAGACCTCGCATCACTGGCTTGGGCAATGACATTTTAATCACCTGGATGAGGTCAAGGGGAAGCGTTCATGAGAGGCAATAAGAAGAATGCAAAGCTGTTACATGTGTGTCAAACTACTAACTTCAGTGGATGCATTGAAATGACCAATAACTTAAATCATAATAGTAATTTCATTTATAAGAGCCTTTCAAAACTCTCAAGGACACTCTACATCTCTTTAAATCTCTTAATGGACTGACCAATAACTGCTCTATGATTCATAACCAAACATTCTGAGTAAGATTACAACTGCCAAAAACTTAAGCCACCAGTAACTGGGAGGTATTATTGAGTGCTTATGACCAAACGCTTCCTATAAATGTGTTAGTAGGTTTACCAGAGTGGTCACTGAGTAACGTATTAGACTGACCAATACCTTCAAACTGATGCTGAGCAGACACAAACTAATTATGACCCATTAAGGAGTTTATTTGACTTTTGAACAAACTACATTTTACAACATTCACAGAGAAAAACTATTAGCACTGCTTGTATTCAGAGAAATATTTAGAAATCAATTGTTTAATACAAAGAGCATTAGATTTTGCACACCTGGGCTAATGTTGTTGATAAATTTCAATTACTAGAGAACTGGTTATTATTAGGGTCTAAATACATCAACTTGGCAAAAAGACAAATAAAACGGTGGGGAAATAGTGGAAAACAAAGCCATATTTTTCCTTCAACGTTGATTTCTGCCTTGACCACAAAAAACACGACGTCACGCCAAGTGACCAATCACACGTCGTAATCAAGTAAGGGCACCACGCACTCTTCCGCTAACAAATATGACCACTTCATGCGCATTATTGGCCATATTCGTCCATTTTCTAATCGACGTGTCAACACAAGGGTTGCAGAAGTTCTGGAACATAACTCAACTGTTTTCGGGCAGTAGTCAGGGTACACCTTAAACTAATTGTCAGCCAATCTTATGGGCGACATTACGACATATTTTGTGCGGCATACTGAAATTTCAAGACGCACCCTCGACTTTAAACCGTCATTTGCGTACGTGACTTATTGTTTTATATTTATAATGATAAATAATGGCTGCCACAGCATCGGTCGCTAGCAAGCGATCACGTAGGACAGATTTGCTAACAAACAGGCAGGCTCGCGAGATGGTGAAAAACGCTGCAAATCCTCAAAATCCTTCATCACGAGTGACTTTGGGAACGTCCGAAATGTTTTTGAGTAATTACTCGAAAAGGTTCAAGCGGTCACGATCGCACCCACACAAACTCACCTTGTTGGACCTTGACGGCAAAAGCAACGACAAGACGAGCAAGTCGTTGGCTGCAAGCGGATAAGCTTCTTCTTCTGTTTCTCTTTCGGCTGCTTCTGCTTCTACCACTCTTGAGTGCGAACAATTTGCGACACTGTCCTCTGGCGGAAGGGCGTGTTACTGTAGCTGTCACATTCAAATTTAACACAAACCTCACTGGCACTGGTGGATTGAGTCGGTCACTTATTAAATGATCAAGATTGTTATTGTACTTCTTTGGAGTTCTCTTTGGAGCTGATGATTTAAATCGGATGTGTTTCAGCAGGGAGAGATGGAAAACCGACCGGACATTAGCCCCTCAGTACCGAGTTTGGACACCCGGGACCTTCGGAGTGGGTGCTCTACTTACAGAGCTGACATTTAATCTTGTGTCCCGCACCAGAAGTGACCATTGCTGACTTTTGTCAGATTAATATATAATAGTATATACAAATCAAAGATGTTTTCTTTATTTTGTGTTTGATAGTTAAAGGACAACCGACACCATTTTTTCGCTTCCTAACTGACATCAGAAAAACGTTTTATAGCATCTAACATACCCAAAACACGCAGTCTGAAATTTTTAGTCAAATGCAAAAAACCAAGAAAAATGACTTAAAGTGTCCCAAAACTACTTCAAAATGACTCCTGAAATGGTGTTTCAGAAGGTCCCGCCCCCTTGTTCGTGACGTCACGCCATGACGTCTTGCCCTGCTCGAGAATCAAAACAATGGCTTCAGATTGAGAGAAGATGCTTTCTTGTGACTCATCCAGTTACGAATATGATTCAAATAGTTCTGAAGAGGAAAGCATAAATGTTTGCAATCGATTAAAGAAGTTCTTCCGGATCATCTTGAGGCGCCTGGACTCCAGTGTAGCATTCCGGAAAATTCACACGATGGCGCCAAAGCTCAGTTGAAGTAGTTTTGGGACACTCGAAGTCATTTTTATTGGGGTTTTTCATTTGACTAAAAATATCAGCCTGCGTGTTTTGGCTATTTTAGATGCTATAAAACGTTTTTCTGATGTCAGTTAGGAAACACAAAAATGATGTCGGTCGTCCTTTAAAAGAGTTGTTTTGAGTCTTTTAAACCAATGTCTATCCCTCCATCCAATGACTTGTTTTGCATTTGCTCAGCAGACCTGGAATCAGTGAAGGTTCTGGCTGGTGGCGCTACAAATGATGTCATGGTGAGGAGGTGTCTCTGTCGAAGTCTTTATGTGGTTTTAATTTGGGAATCACAAGTCACTGAGGGCTCCTCTTGCAACTGAGGCAATGTTTGAGGTACTTCCTGAAGCACTTGTCCCTCACGCCGTAAATAATGGGGCTGATGGCGCGGGGCAAGATCTGCACCACGATATAGCAGGCAAACAGCAAGTCCGAATAGTTCTTGACGAACCAGCGCTGCAGGGCAATCTTGACAAGAGCCTCGGCATACATGGTCATACACAGCAGAACCTGAACACCGTGCAGTGCGATGGTTTTACGAGCCTTCTTGGTGTTCTTGTTGGCCGTTTGGGCCGTGAATATGATCTTGAAATACAGGGAGAAAATGACCAACCACACCAGGACCAAGTAGACGATGTAGGTGATGTCCCGCTTCTGGGCCAACATCGGATTGGGAAAGGCGGTCTCTCGAAGGCAGAAGATTCTGGAGGAGAAGAACTCCAGAGGTTCGCTAGCCAACGTGACGAAGAGATCCGGCAGGGTGGAGATGAGGCTGGCGCTCCAGATCAAGGCGATGAGGAGCAGAGTCCTCCTGACGGTGCAGATGCGGGCGTGGTGAAGCGGAAGACACACGGCCACGTAGCACTCGGCCGCCATGCACGCCAGGTTGAGGGGCGTGTTCTCGGTGGCGGTGATGGTCAGCAGGATGATGGGGGCGCACACAAACACGCGGATCCTGTAGAGGGTGTAGCTGATCACGAAGAGGATGACGCTCAAGCTCATCTGGATCATGTCGTTCAGAACCAGGTGGAAGAACAGGATGTAGCGAGGGTTGCAGTAGAAGATCTGAACACAAAATTGGAACAGAAGCATTGAAGTCCAAAGTTCTGCTTTGGGAACTCTCTTGTTATTTATTTCTGGATCAATTAAAGGACAACCGACACCACTTTTTTGTTTCCTAACTGACATCAGAAAAAAAAACGTTTGATAGCATCTAAAATACCCAAAACACAGTATGATATTTTTGGTCAAATGAAAAACACCAATAAAAATGACTTAAAGGACAACCGACGTCTCCGGACAAGTTGTGTCCATGATTTGTAAAATGGCTTCAAATTACTTCTATTGAGCATATTTGACAAAGATTCCACCACATATAGCTCTATTTTACCTTTTAAGACTTGCTCTGAATATTCAGGAAGTCTTGTTTTTGAGTTGGTGACGGGTCCGTACGTGACGTCACTAAAGGAAGGCCCTGACTGAAAAAAAGACGCATTGTAGCGGTCCTTCCATCACGTCAATGTATTTTGCCGTAATGTTTGGTCTGGGGACTTCATGTTGCACCCAAAAGCCGCCAGAAGAGGGCTTCCAAGCTCCATATATGTAATTTATCAGCCTGTGGAAATGGAGGTGGCCACAGGAGGTCACCATTTTCTGCCTCTTTTTGGGTGAGAAATTTCCCCGCAATGTTGCCTCAAAACGACAGGGAATAACTTCTTTAATCGATTGCAAACATGTATGCTTTCCTCTTCAGAACTAACTAACTAACTAACAGAACTATAACAACGACCATGATGAATTTTGGACCCTTTGCTGGATTTCTGTTTCAAACCTGATGAGATGATGACTGAGTCACTTGCAAGCAGTTGTTGCATGGTGTTGTTTTTTTTTCTCTCCTACCTGATGCTTACAAAAGGTGTACACAAGGCAGACGTTGATATAGTTGATTGACAATCCGATGGTGAGCACCAGCACATTCTTCAGCACGGCTTTGCTGAGTGAGTCTCGGTACTCGAAGATTTGGCTGCCGTTCACCGGTGCCGCCGCGCTCATGTCACGGTCCCAGATCTACAAAATCACAACAATCTCTTTTTTTGAAATCATCACTTCAAATCCGGCATGCTACACCCTTAAAAAAAGGAAAGTGTAGTGCCTGTTTCTAACAAAGTAGAATTGTTCATTTCATTTGGACAGAACATTTGTTCAGTTCAAGATATATATATACTATATATATTTATGGATATAAAGAGATATAAATAACAAATATCACTGTGAATATTGAAGGTTTAAACTGTATTTTTGGATAGTTGTATTAAGTTTATCCCGTCTACTTGATCTTCTTCTTCTTTTCCTTTGGGCTTTTCCCTTGACGGGTTCGCCACAGCAAATCAGCGTCCTCCATCTTTAGAGGTTTGATCCGCATGTTTGTTTTGGCCAAGCTTTTACATCGGATGCCCTTCCTGACACAACCCTATGTATTTATCCAGGCTTGGGACCGGCACAAGAAGTCTTATGTCTCTTTGTGTCTACAAAACAAGCAACTCGCTCAGTAAAAGGCTCCCAAACACAAAATGGTCATCGGCACAGCGACATTCAAAAAAGCAAAAACTATACTCACCATTCAGATCTAATGGTAATCATTACTATACAGTATGCCTATTTTGCTTGATGCAGTGTTTATTTGCATGTGTTTTGTCAACCGTGGACAGTAAATTAAGTTTTGCGTTTCCTTTGTTAAAGATGAAGGTAACATTTGTTTTGCCTACTAAATTCACCAACTGTCACCTGACTTCTATCATTTAGAATCTACAATTAATTCCCAACTAAGAGTAGAATGTCACTCCACATAGTCATTGTTGTGCTTGAGGCTAGGTGTTCATTTCACTTTCAAAAAAAAGGAAGAGGAGCTTGCCAATATATCTAATTTAAAACAAGATTCTTTTCTTACAGTATTTTTTAGGTGTTCAATTACCTGGTGGTGACACTCTGACGAAGGCGGAAGTCTACGCCGAAACGGCAGGTAATTAAACACCTAAAAAAAAACACTGTAAGAAAATAATCCGGTTTAAAAAATATATTTTTGGATTATCTGGATGGAATATTCCGAGCATGAATCTTTAACAAATTATATTTATGTGCCTTTAACATCTTTGATTCAAGAAGTGGGGAAAAAAATGAAGTCAATACTTACCTGTTTCAGCGGGGTGCAGCTCTAATGTGACACCTGCCCCCCTGCTCTCTTTTATAGCCTAAAATGGACACTTAGAACACACACACACACACACACACACACACACACACACACACACACACACACACACACACACACACACACACACACACACACACACACACACGTACACGCACGCACACACACACCGAATGATTCCATTTTATTCGACTGCACATAGTTCAATTAAAAAGTTCTCTAGATCAACGATCAAAACAAACGGATGTGAAAGATGACACACAAATACGATTCAGTAAAAAGTTAGACAAGTGAGCGTGCATGTATCGCTAATGCTACTAGCACCTGATGGTGTAACAATTGAGGTCACAGACTTGACCCCCGAAAGTCTTCTTCTTTTTTTTTTGGGGCTTTTCCCTTCAAGTGGTCGCCACGGCGAATCAGTGTCGTCCACCTTCAGCGGTTTGATTCGCATGTTTGTTTTGGCCAAGCTTTTACGTCGTCTGACATAACCCTCTGTAGTATTTATCTGGGCTTGGGACCGGCACAATAAGATACTGGCTTGTGTCCTCTTGTAGCGACAGACCAAGAAACTCTATGAACATAATAAAGATGAAGATGCTCTGATTTTCCGCCCAGACCGGTGGAGACCTACAGTTAAAGGTATGGACTTAGCGTTTGGCTAGTATGAAAGTCCAACGTGAGACAAATAAAGGTTAATTCATCTCAGCTCTCATCATACATTTAACATAAAACCTGAATTTGGGTTGAAGTTTAAATGACCTGGTATGTCATTCACCAGCATTCACCAGGGGAAAGGTGTCACTTTGTTGAACCATGTAAACATGGCATGAACATCAACCATACATCCATGTTTATTGTTATCTAACGTTCAAGTTCGAGAAATGTTG
Source organism: Hippocampus bargibanti (assembly GCF_051943395.1). Classification (NCBI taxonomy): domain Eukaryota; kingdom Metazoa; phylum Chordata; class Actinopteri; order Syngnathiformes; family Syngnathidae; genus Hippocampus; species Hippocampus bargibanti. The sequence continues at coordinate 1,343,451 of NC_142745.1, read as the reverse complement.
TTGTGCTTGTTGCACTAATGAGCTGCTTGACCTTCATTTTGTCCTCCACGGATTCATCGTCATCCTGTTGACGGTTCTCCAGCGAACTCCCACTCGGGTTTGACAATCCTCTGTGGGAAATCGCCCTGAAAGGGCGCAGAGCATCCAAGGACCGGAAAACTTATTATCATGATGAAGAAGAGGAGGAACAAGACTTTCATCACTTGGAACATCAGAACCAAAATGTTGCTTCGATTTCTTCACCAGATGGACTGTCAATCAAATATGGCAACAGAATGTTCTTATTTGGCCACTCTCCATCCATCCATCCATCCATTTCCAAATAATTCCATCCAACAAGGTCCATTTTTTTAAATTCAGTCAGTACATTTATTAGCATTTTTATTGTTCGTGATCAATAAAAAGCACAAGATAAGCAGAGCAAAAAAACGCAACCAGAGCTTTTGGTTAATCAATACTTGTAAGTACATCAAATGGAGTCCATTAAGCTGTAGAAAAAAAGAACATGTGTGAGAGTGAATGTGAGATGCGTTAGAGTGGGTGTGTGCAATGAAAATCAGCCTTTTAAGAAAAGAGAAGTTTCAAAAAATGTTGTGATGTCATAAGCGAGTCGCTGGTAAATTGAGAAATGAGTAAGTCTGATCATTTTTTTCCGAATGAGCTACAGTATATGGTCAATGGCTATGCGCAACTGCGGCATTTGCACTGTTAGCTCATGAGCTAACCGTTTCCTCCTTGTGAAGAAGTCTTTTGAAACAACATTTGGGGAAATTTGCTCTATTTCACACAAGGTAATTGTCCATTATACATTACATAGACCTGGATTAATACCATTAGCTGGACGTTTTAGCGTTAGCACTGCTTTCTAGTACAGCACAGCAAGCCTTGCTTACTTAGTATAATAGTTTTAATATTATCAATTGGATATTTAGCACAGCCGTGAGAACTGGTGGGTTTTTAGTGTTTCTAGTGATGGATTGTTTGACCAACCTTAGAACCACTCACGTTGGCATCGACCACTAACAGACCATGGCTAGGTCACACACTTTAATCCAGTGGTTCTTCTTATTGTGAGAGGTACCAAAGCCAACCAGCTCATATGCACAATCTCCGAACCTCTATGGCAGAGGCTCTGTCGAACCCATCTGGCCGGTTCTTGGAACCCCTTGGAGTTTGCTCAGACCTAGATGAAGAACCACTGTCTTAATCACTTTTGATTTCTTTCACGACACTCGTCCTGTATTTAAAAATCATTGAAGTGTTTTATTCTCATTGTTCTGAAAGATAATTGTTCAACAAGTAATGCAGAATCAAGTTGGCATCTACTGTGAACTGCAGGTAGATAAAGGTTCTCTTAGTGTCACAGTGAACCAATCAGGTGTGTATCCTTAATGATGCAACAAGCATACTGGTATTGGTTGACCCATGCGGCGAACCAGTCACCTATGGACTTGTCAGCTTTGCAATGATCATAAAACAAGTAGATGAAACCAGCTGGTAGGTTTCATGTTTTCCCCATCATGCTCTCCATTCAAGCTGGTGTGTTTGTTCACATTTCTATGATGATCACTTATTCCCGTATTTATTTTGGAGTTCTGCTAGTTCTACCTGGTTTCCACAGGACTCTACTTGGTTCCGGTCCAGGCACGGTCAGAATCCGGCAAGGGTGCGCAAAGCTCCGAGTCTGAGTCTGACTCGGCTTCTGCGATGTAGGGTCTCATGGTAGAGCAGCGGGAGGCCCCTGACGGCAGCTTGGCGGATGAGTAGAAACCTTTGTTGAGAAAGTCCAGGTTCTCTCTGGACTGTGAGATGGAGAACCCGCTAAAGGAGTGCTCCAGTTCTTCATCGTACACAGAGGGGATGGACATGGAGCGGTTGCTGTCGGGCTTCACCTCCTCCTCCCCCTCTGTGCACCCTCCTATCTCAGCTTTTTCAGCCCCGCCTTTTTCTCCGGTACTATGGCGGTGGGCCCGATTCCCACTGTGTCGTTCTCCGGCTGGTGGCGGTGGAAGTCGAACCAGCGACCCGTCCCCCACCGGACTTGGGGTGTTTCCGTGGCTACGCCGCGGGGGAGGTAGGGCCTCTTGATGGAATTCGGAACTGAGTGGCTGCCAGGAAGTGGAGGGGGGGCAGGTGGTGTAATTGTGGTTCCGGGGAGCAGTCGAACTACTGGACCTGACCATCTTAGTCCCGAAATGACTCTTATCCACATTATCTCCAGGCAACACTCTGAAAGGACAACAACAATGGTAAATTATAAGGGTATCAGACCCTGGCCTAGTTGTTCTCGGTCTTAGTCTGGATCCTTTTTATTTTACAGGATGTTCATGTCTAAGATGGAAAGGGCCCTAAGACACATGCCTTACATTTACAGAGTCACATTCTAGGGTACAATACTGCTTTATATGGATAGGTTGTGAAAATTGTAGATGGCGTTCTAGACTTCTAAACGAAAACCATGTCCAAGATGTCTAAGAAATACAGATCCTGGTGACCAGAACCATATACTAACTGAGGGATCTTGTGTATGGAATGGCTTTTCTCCAGCTGATCCACTGGACTGTGGTAAGGTGGCGCAGGGTCTGGTTCCTTGGATCCAAAGTAGGCATCCGTCTCAGTCTGTGAGATTCCCATTCGCTGGATATAGATATTGACTAAGAAGTCCAGCTTTCTCTCCATAGACAGGACCTGAAGGATACAGACCAGAAGAGGAAAGTTCGCCAACATCAATCACCAAATGAAGAACCGCCAGTTGTGTCGGTTCCCACTGGTGACTGGTTACCTGCTTCTCCACTTTCCCCAAGCGTCCCATCATGCTGGGGTCCTCGGGGAGTTCCTCCCCAGCAGATTTTGGTCGGTCTTTGTCTGCAATTGGTGTGCCCCTGCCTACAATCTGGTCCACCCTAAAACCAGGAAGACAAACAAAAGAACCAATGGATTCTCAAAGCCAACTAAAATCTGGAAATGTCAAGGGCAGACACTATACCTGCACTGGAGGTTCTTGATGCGTGCAAGCATATCGAGGTGTCCTGCTGAATATTGTTCAATCACGTCCATGACATCATAGGGACGAAGACTCTCCTTAAACTTCCTCTTGGACACCATGAAGCGCATGATACTGTGACACAGGAAAAATAAAGTCAACACTTTTTCCTGACATCAAGTGCGGACTGGTCTTTTAGACTACAGCTGAGTCACATGATACTAGACTAGAATTGTCTTACATCAACAGGGCCTTACGATTCTTAACTATATTCATGTCAGAGATGGACAAAACAATCGAATTCTAGACTGGATTCATCTCGCAAATGAATGTCAATGAACAGGTCGAGTCTAGTCACAATGAGGTTACAGAGTCACTTGTATTATACTGTACGTATCTGTGATGTTGGCTGATTGCCAAAGAAAGTGATATCTAGAGCGCAAAGGAGCACAAAAAACAATAATAACTGCACCACCAAAAAAAGCAGTACAAAAACAGTGGAGTGATACGGAACAGAACAGAACACAGGACAAGACGAGAACATGGAAGCTATCTGGTGTCAGTCCGTCTCTTACCCAACAGCTGATGGTGACGTTGGTCCTGGGGTGAGCAAAATAAACCAAAATGTGAACCAAAATGTGAATCAAAAGGCAAATAAACAGCGAGCAAAGCGATGAGTGAAGTTGACAAAATGGCCTCGGCGGGGACCATTCCCAAAGGGGGAGTCTCCATACCAGATGGCTCGGATGGTGACCTTGATGCCGGGTGTCAAATCTTGGGGGACAAACTCACAGTGGCAGCTCTTGTCATCGGCCAAGTCTTCTCCTGGCAGGCTAGCGTCTGCAATATCCAACAACATGGCGGAGTTACGGTGAAGGCACAAGATGGCAGCCACATGCGAATGATTGTATGCGTGCGCTAACCTGGCGAGCTCTTCTGTCTGAACTCTTCATCCTGCATCTCTATGAGCACTACATGAGAAGAACATACCACATGCTTCAAAATCAGCATCAGACACTAAAGAAGAAACACCCCAAGAAAATCAGGAAAACCCACACAGGCACGGTGGAGAACATACAAACTCCACACAAGAAGGCCTGAGCAGGAATTGAAGCGTGCACATCTGCAGTGTGAGGCTGGCGTGCTAACCAGACGCCTACGAGACACCATCAATTCATCCATAAATCTTTCAAAACAACCTTCTAGATCTTCATCCGTTGGTCCATCCACACGTCCATCAGGATGGAGTTGATTCCATACCAGACCCATGAACACAAGGTATGTCAACCACTATACTATGGCAAACCGTATAAAGCAAAAGATCATGAGAGTGGAGCCCTGAAAGCTCTTCTGATCCTTTCTGGCCTTGTCCCTCATCGCTTCCTTGCCTGACTCCTTTCCCACATGGTCTTCTAGCTTCTTTTGTGTTTTATGAATGAAAGGGATTCACTTACTTTGTGCATGCATCCCCCACGTGGGACATCATTGCAATCAAAATCCAAAAAGTGTGACATCGTTTCTGATGTTGAAATGGATCACTGTGACAGGACTTTAAGTGAATGGTCTTCCAGCACGAATGATGTCCTTTAAAATGTGACTGGACACATGATTGGACACGTGATTGGAGACTGGATCGGACGTGGACTTGACCAGCATCTCCGGCCTACCTTCAGAGTTCTGGCGAGATGCAGCTCCTCGGATCCTGAAGGCCTGCCTGGTTCTGTTGCGTTCAACAAAGCTCCAGCTCTTAGGAACCTTACTGGGACTGTCTTCAAGACAAGGATCGATGCTGGAAGAGCGGCGCAGGGCCTGAACACCCCCGGGGACACCAGGAACTCCGGAAGTCACACCTGGACATACCACCGGGACCACTACCAATAGGAAGTACATGATAGACATTGGTATCTGAGAGTGTGTAATGGTGGACTATGCAGACAAGACTCACCATGTTGAGGGGAACCTTTTCCTTTGGTTCCTGAACTGCGTGGAGACGAGAAGACTCTCTCCTTCAGACTCACCTTCTGACTGTTGGGAAAGGACTAAGTCAAAAGGTCTGTTTCAAGACAATCCCTGAGAGTGGGTTGTGAATTATGGTGTTTTTATTAAAATTAAGTTTGCAGCGATAGGTCTGGGTGTGATTGTAGCCCTGGAGGTTTATTGAGAGTTTTTGGTTTAAATGACCAAGTTTGTGTTTCAGTGACTTTCATTCTTAACACTTTTGAGAATCAAATCCTGAATTCAGACCTGGGAGAAGGTTCTGGCTGGACGTCCTTCCTGAAAAGACAGAAGAGGGTTAATAATAATATTAATTTAAACATCACTCAAGTAATAAGAAGCAAATCATAAGAGAGAATTCTTGATGACTGATTGAATGAAAAAGTGAGACCTAAATGACAGTCCTGACTTGTTTTTCAGATTCCTCAACAAGTCCAACTGGTTGAGGGGTGGAATTAACCTGGAAAAAAAAACACAATAACACTAATGTCAAGGGGTCTCAATGTTGCTTATTTTTAGAAGTGGACCACTTCCTGAGGAGGATTCAAAATCCACTGACAGAGTCAGGTCCAGAGGAAGAACCACTTCGGTCTGCGTCTTTTTCATCACACTAACAAAACTGTTACAAATCTTGACGATGATTCTGGCTCGGTAGCCATTGACGCTTGGTCATCCTGAGGGAGAACCCTTCATTTATGGTCCCCTCTCTTTGTCTTGAGCTTTTTTAAAAGGTCTTTACAAATAAGATTCACTTAACATTTGACCCACTGTTTGTCTGAACACAATAGACTGACCTGTACATGGGGACAGACACGGTCCTCTCGTAGTAGTCCCATGTGGATGTCAGATCGGATCGACTTAGATTTGTGGCGTAAACCCTCCACGCAGCCTGTACACACAGCAGGGAACTTTTAGTCAAGTCTACTTGACCCGATTCGACAATATTTTATTTTATTTGAAAGGTCTAGGTATTCTCTAGCGCTACCTGAATAAGTCCAGCTGCTGGGTTTCGTCTTTTCTCAAAATGCTTTTGTCTGTGCTGCTCTTGGACCTTAAGAGCAAAACCAGAACCCAGGATGCCCTGACAACAAGAAAGGAAACAGACAGGAAAACAGATTGGTATCTAGACTAGTGGTTCTTAATCTCATTGGAGGCACCGAACCCCACCAGTTTCACATGCTTAGTCACCGAACCCGTCTTTCAATGACTGCCCACTAACTGCAGACTAGACTGAGGGGTGGACCTGATCCACCGAACTCCTGAGACCAATCGAACCCAGGTTAAGAACCACTGATCTAGACTTACACACATTCATGCACACTGACATGCACATCCAGCGACTCACAGCTGGCAGAGCAAAGAAGGACACGCCGATCAGAGTGAACGTGGCCGCTAACAGGCGACCGTTCCAGGTGATGGGGAACTTGTCGCCATAGCCGATGGTGGTCAGCGTTATCTGACAGAGCGAGCATCCAATCAGATGGCGTACGGCATTCGATGGTTGTGTTGTGAAAGGATCAAAGGAAGTCTCACCAGTCCCCACCAGAGGGCGTCGGCGTACGTCTCAAATTGTTCATTGTCTTCTTTCTCGGCTAAATAAACCAGGAAGCTCGCCAGGATCAGACATAGGAAGCCGATGTACCAGGCTGTTATCAGCTCCTGAAAATGCACACGCGCACACATGCACACAGACACGCGCACACACACACACACACACACACATTTCTGTTTCATTGGTTTTGTGAGGTCCGGATAACTCCAGAAAAAGAGTGAGGATCACTGTTGCTGACATTACATTTGAAGACTAAATGTCACCCCATTTCCCACTTCAACTTCTTTAAAAACAAAGAAAATAAAAAGTGGACTTGAAACTGAAATAACAGCAGGAGTGAGGTTTCTGAATGGGCACATTCAAAGTCCTCATCCCTGTAGTGAATTTGGTTAAATATCGTTTTACTTTTTGTGGTATGAACTTTTTCCCCCCATTAAACACGCACACACACACATAAACACACACAGTGAGTAAGAAGTGTGTGTATCCAAGTGAAATGAAAATGATTTTGGGTGAATTTGTGAGGACCTCTCTGAAACTTTAACAGATGCATATATAGACCCTCTAGAAGCCTTTAGAATGAAAAACTTGTGAGGACCGCCCAAAAGGTCCTCACTTGTCAAAAATGTCCTCACTATGTATGGTATAAAATGTTAGCGGTCCTCACAAGACTAGTCATACAAACACACACCCACACAGTCCTTGAAGCTTGAATTCAATCAGCTGCCTCAGAGACAGCAAGAAATCTATACTGTAAGTCACATCAGTCGTCTGCAATCAATACACAAGATAACATGATATGACTTGACTGTATCATGCACGTGCAGACACACACACTCACACAACACACACACATTTGTCTGTCACCTTGCTGTGGGCGTAGACGACCGATCCCAAGAGCTTCCAGGTACCTCCGCGGCGATCCATGCGGATCATGCGCAAAATCTGAAGGAAGCGCAGTGAGCGGATGGCCGAGGTGGCAAACACGTTTCCCTGCGTACCCGCCGCTAGCACCGAGATGGACGCGATCAGCACCATAATGTCTGAGGAGGGAGCATGATTTGAAATGTGATTTTGTTTATGGTCTGTTCAGTTTTTACTTTGCAACAATGTTTTTTCTTGCGATTAGTCGTCTTATTGTTTCAAGTTGTGAAAAATGGGGCAGGCAACTTTATGGCCGGGCAGGCAACTTTTGAGAGTTGTCTGCCATAGTGTCCGCTAACTTTTTCTCATGAGTTTCAGACAGCGCTAAAACTAATAAAAACTGTACTAAAATGAACCATTTTCCCTGAATGAAAAGGAACAAAGTTGTAAAAAAATACCTGAAAACAAACAAAAAAATTCAAAACTTCCAAAATTTAAACAGGCCCAAATTTGCATGTGCACATTCCAGCTTACCGATGATACAAAAGGGCTTCCTGGCGAATTTGAGTCTGCCTCGCCATCCTCGATATCGGCAACAACAGCCCGCCGCCCAGATGCGAACTGTGTATTCCACGCCAAACACCACAATGGTCACCACCTCCTGCGCAAATATGCACGTGCGCAAAAAGCACAACGCAAGTCAACAGCCATCGCTGACCTTACGTGACCTCACGCAGCCTGGCGTCCATTCGGGCATTTGTCTCATCATTTCGGTTCAACTTTGTGGTTTAAAATCTGCAGCGTCATCTTACCAGGATGTAAAGCGCATCCTCTGAGCTTTTCTCGTACTCTCGGATGGTGGAAAAGACAGACAAGACCAAGCAGGAGAAGACCAGCAGAAACCTGAGAGGACACGGACGGATGATCAAAGCGACAAATGGAAAGTTGAAGGTTTATTGATTGGACACTTTGGCCGCCGGAGCCCATCCAGTAGGCTAAGGACAACCTGTGCGGGTGGGTATGTGTGCTTCTGTGTATGGTTGTGAAAGAGTGTGTTCTTACACATAAGCATGGTATATGAAGGCCCAACCCCTGGGCCTCTCCAGGACATTGTAGAGGAAATTCTGCAAGCGCCTGTAGAGGGCGTTCCTCTTGGGAGCTTTCTTGCCCCCCGACACGCTACTGCGCTGACGCCGAGGACCTTCTTCAGCTGCGTGACACAAATAAGCCCGCCTTAAAGGACAACCAACACCTCCGGACAAGTTGTGTCAATAATTTGTAAAATCACTTCAAATGACTTCTGAGCGTATTTGACAAAGATTCCACCGCATATAGCTATATTTTGCCTTTTAAGATTCGTGATGAATATTCAGGAAGTCTTGTTTTCGACTTGATGACGATGCCCTAAGTGACGTCACGGAGGGAACGCCCCTGACCAAGAAAGTTACACACAATGCATTTTGGGTACTTTTTTTTCGTCTGAAATGATGATGGTGAAATTAGAAGAAAAACTACATAAATAACGCGATGGTGAATCGTTGTGTGTCGCAGCCAATTGCGGTAACACACATAAAGAAGGTGTACGTTGACACAAATTCCCAGTGGACAAATCAGCCCATTTCCAACGGAGCTTGGGCGCACATTTTGTGCATTTTCTGGGCGCTACATTGCAGTCCAGACGGCTCGAATTGATGCGGAAGGACTTCTTTCATCGATTGCAAACATGTATGCTTTCCTCTTCAGAACTATTTGAATCATATTCATAACTGGATGAGTAACAAGAAAGCATCTTCTCCCAATCTGAACTCTCTGAAGCCATTGTTTTGATTCTGGAGCAAGGCAGTTTGTGAAGGAGTATCCTGGCGTGACGTCACGGACAAGGGGGCGGGAATTTCTCAATCTGCCCAGTTCCGAGCTCATTTTGTGGCAGTTTTGGGACACTTTAAGTCATTATTCTTGGTGTTTTGCATTTGACTATTTCAGCATGTGTGTTTTGGGTATTTTAGATGCTATAAGACGTAGGAAACAAAAATGGTGTCGGTTGTCCTTTAAGTTCGGTTAGCATCGCGAAAAAATATTATCTTTTTTGCTAACGTTCCAAGAGACCAGAGATGGCGCTTGATATTTTAAAATATCTGTGTCCATAAGGCCAAAAGAGAAAAAAACATTCTGAAGAGTTGCCTGTAGTAGGTGCTATTTAGTAAGTTTAAAAGGAGATCACCTAAGAAAAATGACAGTATGAGCTACAAGATACACACAATAACGCCAATGTAGATTTTTTAAAGCAAATTGACGCTCAATTGGAACATCATTAATGAGGACAATTCAACAAAAACGTCAGAGTTCAAAACCCTGATTGAAAACCAAACTGTAAATTTAATCACATCCTAAAAAATGGATGACCCATTTAAAATGAACAATTTATTGTGTGTATGTCTGAAATGTGTGTTTTATACATTTTATTTAAGGTTTGAAAATGAAATAAAATTCGAGTCAACCAAGCACAAAGAACCTCCGATTTTGTTCCCTTCCATTTTACGCTCGTGTGACGTCACCCCAATCTTAATTCCGATCTGCTTTATTGATTGACACATTTATTGACAAACGCACCTGCGATGAGTAGCGCTCCGTCCCTGCTCGACTCGGCCCCCCCGGCCTCCAGACCCACGAAGCCGACTTTGAGCTTCTTCTGGTCGGCCTGTGCTCCGGGGAACACGCCACCGTTCCGAGACTTCTGCACCATGGCGGACCTCCGGATTTACGAGGACGAGTTAGTGAGCCCGAAAACCTGCTCGGGTGTTCGTGTCAGCGCGGAACATCGCTGCCAAAAGGGAGGAAGAACAATGAAGAGGAGACTGACCACACGTCCAAGCTGCTGATTTGCAAATTGTTTTGTCGCCTCCGTGGTGACTTCCGCACAAACCGGAAACGCAATGTCGTCACCGGTGGCGATCAAATACCAAATAAAATAAAATAAAGACAGGTGATAACAAACAGACACAACACCGTGTTGTATATATGTGTGTATATGCGAACAAAAGCATTTAATGTCGGACATTCTATCACCATAGCAACCTGATGTTCCCATGACAACGACAGGAAGGAACCCTCAAGCAGGATGGAAGGAAGACATGTTGATGAGAGGAGAGGGCAATAATGATTGATGGGGCGTGGATGTTTGATGACATCAGAAGGAATAATAATACATTTGATTTCTAAGCGCCTTTCAATAATTTACTTCTGGGTTGAGTGATTATTAGCTAACTCATAGCTAGCTAGCTAGCTAGCTAGCTTTCTATCTATTTGAGTTACTTCCGGGTAGTGTGATTATTCACTAACTCATAGCTAGCTAGCTAGCTCTCTATCTATTTGACTTACTTCCGGGTTGAGTGAACGCTGCCGCGTGTGGCTGCCGCTGCTCACCCACAGACCCTGTGACTGTAAAGAGTTTTGAAAGACGCTTAAAAATGAAATGTATTATTATTATTATTATTATTATTATTATTATTATTATTATTATTATTATTATTATTATTATGACCAGGAAGGATGCCAGGTTTAAATTTTATTTTGAAAGTAATTCATACAAGTTATGGGTCGAAAAAATTATGAGTGACATATAAGAAAACAATGACAAAAATGGCTGGCGTTTATGACAATTATTTATGTGGCTCAACTGTTATTAGAAATGTTGCTAATCATTGATGATAATTGACGAGATCTTCCTCTGAGTCGTCCCAGTTGTAAATGAGCTAATTGATCACTTGTGCTTCCAATCACGTGTGGCGCTACGGTCATCCATTGCCACGCATGGTCAACGCGGTCCGATTCAGGCTTGTTGAAATAGGGCGGCGTAGAAATCGGCGGGTTCTGAGCGGCGGCTGCGGTAGCGAGCCACCATGTCGCCGATCAGCAACTTCCTGTTGACGTGCGGTGGCGGGGCGGAATCGCCACACGATTGTCGCCGACGGCAACCGTTCAACAACGTCTCCATCACCAATGGGCCTGATACAAACACAGACAGGAAGAAAGGGGATGGGGGGTTGAGGCCCATATTGGGTTCTCATTAGAGTTTCAAGAAGGGGCTAAAAGAGTTCAGATTTTAAAGTTGGACAAGGAGGACACCCTGGGGGGGATCCACAACCGCCATCACCACCTTGCAAACCGTGACAAGTTTATGGTTTCAACAAGCTGTTGTTGTGATTTCAAGGGAGGGTTCTGGTTCTAATGTAAGAAGTCGGGATTCAATCAAAGCTTGACAATTACAATTGTGGATTTGAATGTGAAGGATAGGGTTGTAAATCAGGGTTGTAAGAGACGGACCGAGAGTGCGCCTGCTGACGACCATCCCGTCCACCAGAGGCGGAAGCAAACTCCACTTGCTGCCAGAATTGCCACGTGTGATGATCCGGAACAGACCGCTCTGCAGGCCGTGGACGAACACCACCGGGACCTCCCACCTACTGACGGACACCTCACTAGGACGGCGAGACACACAAGTGGTCTGTGAGTGAGCCCAAAACTCGCCCGTGACCGCAGAGTGTCATCATTTGTTCACGTTTTACCAGTTTAAGGATTGGCTTTTCGTCTGTTCACAAACTGGAAAGGTCTCTGAACAAAACAAAATAAAAACAATTTGGTGACGTCACGTGACCCCGATGATGATGCGACTGATGATGATGAAGATGAAGATGCTGACCGATGTCCTCTAACCGTTCCACCCACACGATCATTAGCTTGGATTTGTGCCGGTCTTCAGCCAATCTTTGAAGCTCTGAATCGGACTCCTTCCACTGCTTTGAGCAAGCTGCAAACACAAAAATGTGGGCAAAGTCATGATAATGATGATTGGTACGGTTTCAAGGCTGGGTTAAGGCTTCGAGTCGGGGGTTCAAGACAGTTTGGGGCAAGTACCTTAGGTGAGGTTTTAAGGTTCGGGTTTCAAAATAGGGTTAGCATTCCAAGTGTGGGTTTGAACCCTTTGTGAGCTTTTCAAGTTGGATTCAAAGCGACAACTCCAGAGACAAAGGACAAACGATTTCATGATTTTGCATCCTGACCAGGTGACGATGAAGACGGAACGATGAAGGTGATGTCTGTCAGGGCGTCCTCGTACTTGAGAACAAAGCGATCACCATCAAACACGTGTCCGCCGCTCTGCCCCAGGGCAGCTGTGAATTCTTTGAGACAGAAGGAAGGAAAAACCTCAGAAAACCTGGTAGGGCATCATGTTTTGCTATTGTTCAAGTTAATGCTCTTACTAACCTACAAACTTGCGTCTGTGTGTACCCTCCGCCGCCACCGGTCGACCCAAACTGGACAGGAAACCCAGGAAGTGGCCAGACACATTTGCACAGGACTCTACATTTCGTAAAATCTACATTGTTCAAAGAAATCAGGGGTAGGGTTTCAAACCCTTGGTTTCTACCCCGAGGTTTGGATTTAATGTAATAGTTTTGCATGTTTCAAAATAGCATTTCATGGTTGAATTCCAGGGTTGGAAGTTCGGGTTTCAAATTAGCAATGGAAACCTCAGTTGCTGTCTTCTGTCCTGCCCTCACATAGAAGATGAATACGGAGTCCAGGGCTCTGAAAGGGAGCTGGTCTAAACGTCTCAGGTCCTCACAAAATCCTGCCATTTGTGAGTCCAGTGACACCAACTGAGCTGGAACATCTCTGCGACCAAATTCCTTCACGAGGAGAACACAAGGTTGAGATTTCCAACATGGCCTAAGATTTTAAAGTAGGCTTTCGAGTCAGGGCTTGGGATTCAAACAGTCTCAAGACTGAGGTTGAATTTCAACCCCCAACCTGAGAGCAGGAACCTATCATAGCAGAGTCCGGCACCGCCACGCCTGGACAGTAAGGATATATATAGGGCCAAAACTACCAGTAAGACTTTAGTTCGCTGAAGAAGCATCTTGGAACCAGAAGCGAAATATACGACACCTTCAAAGAAGTGCAGATGACGGCTGAAGAAACCTTTTCATCGTTGAATTTCAAGTTTGTATCCCAAGCCAGGTTTAGATTGTAAAGTTAGGTCACATACTTTCAGGGTCTCAGGAGTCACCAGGCCCAAGTGGGACAGGAAGAGCCTCGCAGCGTGAACACGAATGGCAGGACGAGGACAAGGTGGAGCTAAACATGTTGTTCGGGCAACAGACCGGCAAAAATCCGCCTCCACCTGCTGCTGTTGCTCCAAAATTGCTCGGAGACTATTTAAATGCTGCTTCTCCTGACAATACACAACAGCAGAATATTTCAAAACCTCCACCACTCAGATGTTCTGAAGACACCTTGCTGCATTCTCCAAATGACCCCCTCGAGGGTTCCGATGTCACATGAACTCTAGCATCTTCTATACCTGACATCCTGATTGGTTCAAAAAGTACATGACCCTCCACTACTGTACAAGTTTTGAAAGTATCTGACGACCAGCATCCTTTGCACCTGACCCCCGATGCACATGAAGCACTAACTTCCTCTGCACCAAACCATCAGTGTCCCACCTCCTCAGTCAGGCCTTCCCAGATGTCAGGAATACTCTTGTCTGCTTCAACCAAAGGTTGAACTATGTTAACATTTTCCAGAGGCAGTGGACTTTTGACACTAGACCCACAGTGGGACATTGCAGCATACACCTGGTCTTCACTGCCGCCACGTTCCTGAAGGCTGACTGCTTTCTGCATGGAAAACCGAAGATGAATTGGTGAAATATTCAGTTCAGGGTGATGTGTTCAGTCAGCAGACACCTGTGGACTCTTTTTTTCCTGTCTGGGATGAAGGCGGTGCTTGAGTGTCCAGGAGTGGTGTGAAAACTGCCCCCGGATCACCACCATGAGAGATGGGCACGGTTCAGAAGCTTCATACATTCATACGTCATTCCAGCAAAAATAAGTCAGAAAAAAATACATATATTTATATCTAGTGAAAGAAATAAACAACCTTGTTCGTGTCCTTGATCTTGTTCCAGAATTCCTAGGATCACAGAAGCATCTAAAGCAAAATATCTGAACTTTTTCAGCATTTTATCACTGTGATCCAGGCAGCCAATAAGTTGATCCTTGTCTGAAGAGTCCCCAAAGGATTGGTATGTTCCAGACACCTGCATGATGCTGACACATAGACAAAATGAGACATGTGAGACCACAAGAGTTTTTTTAAGTTAAGAACATTTTCAAACACTGAGATCAACAAATCTTCAAGTCTTGTACAAGTCTTTAGTGGAGACAAAAATTTATGTTGCAAATCTGGTGGATGTTTGTTTTCCTCACCAATTAAGCGTGGCTTCAGCTGCCTCCTTCACTCTCAAGGAGACCGGATTCAGTTCTTTTTCCTCCCGACACCATACTTCCTTATCTTGTCTGGATTTACCACCTGACACGCCGAGCTCCACAATCTCCAAAAGCTCCAGCAAGCACTCCTGGACATGGACAACGAAACAAGCAAATGCACAGATGTGAATTAACTTCTGTCCGAGTTAGCGCATTACACTGAGTTGTCAGAGGAGACCTGCTCCTCGAGGATGTCATGGTGCCTTGTAATCCAGGTGCTGAGGCAATGAAAGGCCACCACAATGATGGAATGAAGCTCTCTGGAGTGAAGCGGTGGAGGACGACCACACAGGAACACAATGTAGTGACAGATGGAACTGACCGCCTGCTTCTTTTCCTTCTCGTTCATGGCCACATTCACCCTGGCTAGTCCTGCCAAAATCTCCATGGCCACCAGGCAAACACCGGAGTCGTTCCTCCACTGGACAGTTAGATGTTGAGTCAGCAGATGCAGAATATCCATCCACAGGACTGCCGCCGTGGCTAATTTGTCGTACAGGAGAAAACAGGCACAGGAGGATTTTGTGATCCAAGATATACTGCAGCAGGAAAAACTGTAAGCTCACTGGATCTGTCGGCGTGTTTGGTTCTGCTGGGTGTTTTTCTTGCTTGATGAGTTTGACCCTCAAGCTCCGTCAGAGCGCAGTCCTGAACCAGAGTCAAGACGGTCGCTGCAGAAACATCAGTAAACGTCGGCAAAAATCATTCAACCAATGGAAATGCACAACCACCCAACCTAAGAGCATCTGCGTGTTGGTACTATCAGTCTCTGTCTGCAGAGAACCCATCAGCAAATTGATCAGGCGGGGTTTCAGGGACTGGAAGCTTCCTGTGGTGACTTCATCATCACTGGCAGTGAGGAGAGACTGAGGATGAAATGTTAGGTCAGCGTAAATTGCCTCCAGCTGTACATGCAGACATGAGAAATTATAATGTGTACACGTGTGGACATAGAGGCATGAACGGAGACTTGATGTGGGTACATGGACTTGACAAGTGGACATGAAAGGACAGGAAGTGACGTGATGTGAAAGGTGCTGTACCGGTAACTGGACTGGTCCGAACTGCTGGGGAAGGGGCAAGAGTGACATTAGCACCAATATGGATGCCCGCTGCAAGTCTGCCAGGTTTACGAAGGCCTGGAATCTCACCATCTCCCTGGGACATAGACACATCCATGGACCGAATGTAAGAAAATAGTAAATGGTGTCAATGACTTTGTACACTGGTACCTGTCTCACAGAGGGAGTTGAATTTGTTCCGTGACCAAGGTTCTGTATGTACTGTATTTTATATTCGTATTTTTGGGCATGCAAAGGTTTTCTTTTTTGCCTTATCTTATTTTCAAGCCCACCTAAGTATATTTTGTCATGTTGCATCGGGGCTGGTGTATGGGGTTTATGACGTCTAGTGTTTTGTGGTGGCGTCACCTTTCCAGCACAACCTTCTCCAAGACGGCAATGAACGAAGGGAGCAGGAGGTTGACTCCAGCTAGATCACAGCAAAACAACGAGGACGAGTGAAGCAAGATGGAGGATACAACAGGGTTTATGCTTTCACACTCCCGCAGACCCTGGAGAAGGACTGCATAGAACCTGGAGGATGGATGCGGGACAACTTAACACAATTGATGACATCACATAAGTGCAATAACCAATGTCAAGTTCCAAATTTCAGAGGTTCTTGAATCTTCAGAAAACTTTTGAGTCTTTAAGTTTTCAATAAGTATTTGACCTCAAGTAAATCGCCATCAAATCCTTAAATGTCCGCAGCAAGTCTTTTTGAAAAGTCTTTGACAAGTCTTAATCTAATTTACTTCATGTCTTCAATAAGTCTGTGTAAGCTCTCAGTCGTACAGGAGTGGTCCATCGATGAGAAGGTTTCTTCAGCCGTCATCTGTATTTCTTTTTTGAAGGTGTCGGACGTTTCGCTTCTTATCCAAGATGCATTAGGGATATATAGGGCCGAAACTACCAGTAAGACTTTAGTTCACTGAACAAGCATCTTGGATAAGAAGCGAAACGTACAACACCTTCAAAAAAGAAGTACGGATGACGGCTGGAGAAAGCTTTTTATCGATGTCTTCAATAAGTCCTCTACTCCTCAACAAGCCTTGTATATGGCTTCTGCATTTTTTTTCCTTCCAACCATACAAATTTTAGGAGCTAAGTTGTTGAAATATTCAGATAAATACATTGTACTACCACCGTCCAGAAGACAGTAACACACCTCGACAGGTACACGGGAAGGATGTCTTCGGAGGTTTTCTTACAAGAGAAGATTCGACAAAGTGTCCCGCAGGCCTCAGCTCGCCCGTCTTCCCAGCGTTCTAACATCACACAGACTTTTTCAGTTGCCACGAGTACACCCTACCTGCTGAGAAATATTCAGTATTTAATACAAACCACAAGGGGCAGACTCTTTGTCAAGGAGAGCAGCGTCAAACAGGCAGAAGCCAAAGATGTGAAGCAGAGAGTTCACGCTGCCCCTCATAGGGGAGGGGGGAGTACGGGGGTATGTGTACAGCACCCATGAAAATGCAGAAAGATTACTTGAAGACTTCCACGGGTGGAAGGATGGGGATGTCTAAGGGGAGGAGATGCAAGTGAGGCACAAATACTGTATGGACATGAAAAGACATTGCATGTTTATTCACTTGTAATGATACAGTCTGAGGTTTCCCAGTGGCCTTGGAAATGTTTGATGTCTTCTGTCTAGTATGTGGCGGAGGCGGTGATTTGCTGGGCATGCTCAGTATGTGAACGGTGTTCGGAGGAGCACTTCCAGAACGAGGACGTGAGACACCTGAGGGGACCCCAAAAAAGTATTCCCAAATGTTGACCGGAATGACCATTCAGTAGGCTTGCAGCTGAGATGATTTTGCCTACTGTGGGAGGGCAGTCTGTCTTTGAAAGGACTTCGGGTGACAGCAACACCTGGAGAATAAAAACTTGAACTTGAATAAGTGCAACAAAATAATTCTGTCGTGAATGTATTGATTGGAAAAGATCACTCATAAGCAACTAGGTTTACCAAGAGAAGGCAGACGGTCTCTGAAATGGATTCTGGTTGAAAGTCCTGGAGGGAGACAATAAGTAAACGAAGAATCGGAGTGAAGGAGAACAGACACGTGATGTGGACATGTAAGGATATGAAAAGACATGGATGATGGTCAGACTATGACCTGTGTTTAGCAACGTTTGCTCTCCTGGTTCTCCACATACTACAGACACACCTGCAGAAACATAAGTCAATCATCATGAGGGAGGTCTGGATCTGAACAAAACAAAATGCTACTTCTTGGTCTTGGCTCTGTGGTTTGTGTTGAATACCCAGAAATGCATCCACCAATCTACCGATGGCCGACATAGCTGTGAGGAAGACATCCTCTTGGCCTGGAGGAGCTGGGCTGTCAACCGGTGGGCGCTTCAGGTCTGCAGGATTGCTGATCGGACACAGAGGAGTATTTAACTTGTCAGGGGGTTTTGAGGACCACAGGTCATAGATGGTAATCATAATGCATTACTTAATTAAATGCAAAAATCTGAACCAGGTCTGGAGCGTGACCTGGTGGTCCATGTCGTCAGGGATCAGAGCAGCATCCTCATCTGGGACCTTCAAACGGGGGAAGGTCGGACCAAAACTCAGACGCAGTAACCTGCACACCAAAGGTGTTGACGATGGTCCTCTCTCCCGGTCTGGAGGATGTATGTAGCAGACGGATACTCACCTGGACGTTAGAGCAGTCACAACCCTTGTCCACTGGTCTAATGCGGCAGGATGAAACCGCCATGTGGTCATCATCTGTCTCCACGACAGCCACAAGGACCGAGGTGGAAAACAGCGGGAACAGGACACCAGGCTAACCTGGAACAGGACTTCCATGGATGGTAGGGACAGTGGCTGACATATGGCTGAATGGGGTAAGGGAAGTTCAATGATGAATGGCTCAATGAATGTGTGGGGAAATACATTAATTGATGGGTGAATGTATGAATGGATTTGTGAATTATGAATGAATGAATAGATGTAGTCGATGGATGAACAGATGATTAGGGCATAAATGGATGCTCGTCACAATGGTCTTACGCTTAACTGCAGAGGTCAGTGTGTCCAGTACTGATTGGTTGATAAAAATCAGGAAGTGAAGCAGCATCTCCCAGGTGTCACCGCTCATGCCAGCGCCCTCTTTGGCTAATAGCTGAACTGCAGTCAGCACACGTTGGCAGACACAAGGGTACGCCGGACTGGAACGGTCTGGCCTGACCAGGACCCATATACAGTCTAAGTCAAGTTGCTTCAAAGGCATCGGCTTGATCCGTAACTGACCTTGAAACTCACAATCGGTGAAACAAATGCTTGCAAGATAAAGTAAAAAACAAAAATTGACAAACCCGACAAATTGTAACTTGAAAACTTACAAATTCGGGCACCCGTGAACCAAGGTTCTTTAGTCTGGGGATTTTGTGTTCCATGGTGGCGTACCTGGACATGAACAAGGTCCGAAGGTGTCTCAGGATCTTCTGGACATAGATGTTGGGCTCCTTGATGAGTGGCGGAGGGATGGAGTCTCGTGGGGACACCAGCACTGACATCCAGTGTGTGTAGATGTCCACGCATATGCGAACCGTGTCGCAGTCCAGTGGGAGGCTTAGACTGAAGCATAAAACCTCCATTGTCCACTTCACCTGAGGAAGGGATCCATTTCAAGGGTCGAGGGGTAAGGGGCAAGCAAACGACAGGATTGTCAATTGAAAAGAATGTCCTCCTCATCGATTATAATTGCAAAGCCTACCCCAACACAAATTATAGGACATAGAAATGTATCAAAATACTGGAACTTGTAAATAGTCTCTCAAAAGTCTCTCCATCTCAAATATTGCTTCAAAAAAAGAGTCAAAAGCATGAGTTAAACTTAAATAATTCATTATTAAAATATTGGAACATTAATAAAATAAATAAATACATTCTATTTCACGTTCTATTTCATGCTTAAAAGTAAAAGAATGTGTTATGTAATTGGTTTTGTTTAAAGGACAACTGGCACCATTTTTTGTTTCCTAACTGACATCAGAAAAAACGTTTTCTAGCATCTAAAATACCCAAAACACGCAGGCTGATATTTTTAATCAAATGCAAAACACTAATAAAAATGGCTTCAAGTGCCCCAAAACTGCCACAAAATGAACTTGAAACTGGGCAGATTCAGAAAGTCCCGCCCCCTTGTTGGTGACATCACGCCAGGATACTCCTTCACAATGGCTTCAGAGAGTTCAGATTGGGAGAAGATGCTTTCTTGTTACTCATCCACTTATGAATATGATTCAAATAGTTCTGAAGAGGAAAGCATACATGTTTGCAATAGATTAAAGGAGTCCTCCCATATCAATTCGATCCATCAAGGACAGCATGTAGTGTCCCAGAAAATGCAAAAGATGGCGCCAAAGCTCCATTAGAAATGGGCTGATTTGTCTGCTGGGAATTTGTGTCAGCAAATATCAAATCGTAGTCTTGGTGCAACACACAACGATTCACCATCGCGTTTTTACTGGCCTTGTTATACACAGAGAAGAAAACAACAAATATGTAATCCCAACCACTTTTCAATCCGTTTTTCTCACATGCACACAAAACGCAGGCCAAATGATGCACGCGCGCGCGTTCACGTCGACTGACTTGCGCTTCCGTGCGTAGGATGCTCTTGCTGGAAGGGTTTCCCAGGCAGGCGCCGAGGGGCGCTACCACGGCAACGGCCACCTCTCTCGCCACATGGTTGGGGAAGCAAGCCAGCGCGCTGACGTGGCCACGCCCACTGCGAGTTGATTGGTCCATGTAACCGCTACCGAATACAAATAATTTGCTAACGTGATTAAAAGGTCAAACGTTGCAAAAGAAAGTGTTTTGTTTTCTCGACTCAAAAGTTAACAGATAACGCATTAACGCCATGACGTCATCGGGTTTGTCGTTCATGATTGGTGGAGAGAGGGAGTCTCATTCGGACGCCATGCGTCAGCGATTTCCAATTAGAATTTCAAGGTATTGTTAGGATGCCATGTCCAGATTAGGATTCTAAAACATTTAAAAGGTTCGGATCTTTAAATACGATAAAGTTAGGGTTCTGAGCCATCGTCAGTGTTGCAAATCAAAGTCAAGATTACAAACTAAGGGTGTAAAGTCAACGTTGGTGTTTTAAATATGAGCTTCGTGTTTGGTTTCAAGACAGGGAAGAGTTTCAAATCAGCGTTCTAATACGTCATCGTTAAAGTGTCAAGGCTGGTCACTTCCCGATTTGGTAAAAATATTTTCATCACAACTTACATTTTGAGAAAAATACACGCACTCATTTAAATTGTGTTTGGAATTAAAAGTCAAACACGGGACCTTGAACTCACCTGCTGCTTGCGGTGCCTTCAGAGTCCGATGGGAAAATCCACCCCCGCCCCCCTCTGGAAGTCACGTGACAAGCCACTGTTGACTGTCAACGACCCGCTGGCGCCTCCAAACCAAGACACTCGAGCCCGTGACCGGGACCGGGACCGTCAAGGTTAAGGTTTGAAAGGAACAGGTAAGGTTAAGGCATGGAGTGGTTTTCTGGTGTCTGAAGCTGTTGGGTTCGGGCTTGAGTTATTTTCCAGTTGTATTCCTTGTTATTTTGCCACAGGAACTATTTTCCTCCCTCTCAATATGAATAGAAAGTGTTCGTGTCCACGGAAAGACAAGAAGCAAGACGTCTGTCAAACTTGCATGTCATCATCTGCTTGACCACTAGAGGGCAATGTTGCCGTAAATTCTACCGAGTTAGGCGTCAACGGACAGGTTTCAGTAAACCTTGACTAGAAATTGAAATGTTAAAGGACAACCGACGTCACTTTTTTGTTTCCTAACTGACATCAGAAAAACGTTTTATAGCATCTAAAATACCCAAAACACGTAGACTGATATTTGTAGTCAAATGCCAAACACCAATAAAAATGACTTCAAGTGTCCTAAAACTGCAACAAATTGATATGCGAGTTGGGCATTTTCAGAAAGTGCCGCCCCCACTTCGTGACATCACGCCAAGACGTCTTGCTTTGCTCGAGAATCAAAACAATGGCTTCATATTCGGAGAAGATGCTTTCTTGTTACACATCCAGTTATGAATATGATTGAAGTAGTTCTGAAGAAGAAAGCATACATGTTTGCAATCGATTCAAGAATTTATTCCGTGCCATTTTGAGGCAACATTGGGGGGAAATGTATCACCAAAAAAAGAGGCAGAAAATAGCGACAGAGCTCCGTGTGAGGAATTAATCAGCCCGTCAGGCTGATTAATTCCTCACATGGAGCTTTGTCGCCCTCTTTTGCCTGTTTTTTGGTGCTACATGAAGTTTTCAGACCAGCCAAGTACGGCAAAATGCATTGATGTGATGGAAGGACTGCTACAAAGTGTCCTTTTTTTGGGTCAGGGGCGTTCCTTCAGTGACGTAACGTACGGACTCGTCATCAACTCAAAAACAAGACTTTCGGAATATTCAGCGCAAGTCTTAAAAGGTAAAATATAGCTATATGCGCTGGAAACTTTGTCAAATACGCTGAGTCATTTGAAGTGATTTTACAAATTATGGACACATCTTGTCCGGAGGCGTCGGTTGTCCTTTAAGGCTTCAAGTTAGTATCCCAAAGGAGGATTTCATGGCTGCAAGAAGAGATGGAAGTTGGTCCTGGTGAACTCGTGGTGGATGCTATCCAGCAGGGCGTCATCGTGGTGTGCTGCTGCTGCGGCTGTCTCGCCGGCTTCATAAATGAGAGCGCCCCCCATCGGTGGTGTCTGGCGTCGCGGCCTCTCAAGCTCCGGCGTGTATGTGAAACTGAAGTCAGTGCGGTAGACCACGCCATCGCACAGGCGTCGGAGGGAGATTGGCACCGTCACCACACCGCTGCCGCCATTACAAGCGCCATTGCCACGACAACCGCACCACAATGCGCACACGTCTGGAACCACGCAAACCAGGCACTTGGTGGACCTGTGGAACAGATGAAGAACCAGGGATGAGATGTATCCAAAAGCTGCAGGACTATGTTTTTGTCTTCAAGTAGGGTTTCGAGTCAGAGTAAACCTTCTGGGTTGGTTTCTCAGTCTCATTGAAGGCTTCTTAGTAGGGTCGGAAGTCAAACCGGGTTCGATTGAACCCTAGGAGTTTTGGTGAGGCGGTCTCAAGGGGTCAGTGGATCCTCCAGCCGCAGAGGTCCGTCCACCCCTTAGTCTAGTCTACAGCCCGTGGGCACAGTCATTGAAAGTATTTGCTAACTGTTAGCTATCTAGCTTGCTATCTATTAGCTATCTATTAACTAGCTAGCTTTCTATCTGTTTGAGTGACTTCGGGGTTGAGTGAACGCTCGTGCGTGTGGCTGCCGCTGCTCACCCACAGAAAAAAAACTTCTCCTGTGACTGTAAAGTGATCTTGAGAGTTTTGAAAGGCGCTTACAAATGAAATATATGATTATTATTTATTATCATTTTGAGTTCATGCACTGTGTTGGTTTTGTTATTTGAACAAAGTGATATTAATGCACAATTCATTTCGTGCACCATTAAAAAAATCATATTTTATTATTTATTAAAGAAGGATTAAGAACCACTGGTCTAACATGAGGGTTAGAAGCTCGTGGTTCGGGTTCAAACAAGGTTTCAAAGCTTGTTGTTGTAGTCTCATATTTTGATTTGACTTCAAATTGGGGTTTCAAGCCAGGTTCAAGATTTCAAGAAAGGGTTTCAATGGTCTCGCGTGAGGGTTTGAATCCAGGGTAAGGTGTTCAAATAAGGGGCGGGGTTTGAACTGAGGCCTTTAGAACCTACATGAAGGTTCCAAAAAAAAGGCTTTCAAGTTGAGCGTTCAAAGTAGGCCTGTGTGTTGTGTGCATAGAGGCGGTGAGAGGGTCTATGGACGAAAGTGTGAAGGGGCTTGACTCCGCCGTTGAGGGCGTTCCAGTTTCACTTGCTCTTGGGTCCCTAATTGACTGCAGCTGAGCAACAAGGTCTGCATTGTGTATAGATGGACGCCAACCGTCCATCCGTCCGTCCGTCCCCACCACCTCCCTCTGGGGGGCAGAGAGTCTCTGGATTGTTCCACCAGCATCTTCGTGGCGCTCCGTCAGCTCACGTCCTTCACCCGATCAATGAGGCCAAACACCGGCGGTTGCAACCACAACATTCCGGGGCGCCCATGCAACAAGGTCAGGTTGCAAGTCAAGGTTCTCAGGATTGCAACTTTCAAAGCGCAAAGCTTTCCACCTTCATTTCTTAATCGATTTGTCAGATAAGGTTTCGAAAAGTAGGGTGAGAGTTTCAAATGAGAGCGGAAATAGGATGGCAGCTAGCGTACTTGAAGATTGTGTCGGCCTCACTGCGGCCAAAGCAGACTTTGAGGTGAGGCCCCAAGTTCTCGCCGTGCACTTCCAACGTGGCTGCGTGACCGCCGCCGCTCACCTTTGACACAGTGGGAAAGTTGTGGCAAAGAATGAATACATGAATTCAGTTGGGCTACTTGACAAAGAAAGGATTGAAGGTTGAATGAATGAATGAATGAATGAATGAATGAAGGTGAGGTGTTCATATCTTGGGAACAAATGTGAAGTCCCCATATATTTAAACAGGGTATAAATGAATGAATAAATGAATGAATGAATGAACATCATGTGTTCATATCTTGGGAACAAATGTGGAGTCCCCATATATTTAAACAGGGAATGAATGAATGAATGAATGAATGAATGAATGAATGAATGAATGAATGAATGAATGAATGAATGAATGACCGTGAGGTGTTCATATCTTGGGAACAAATGTGGAGTCCTCTTATATTTAAAGAGGGTATGAATGGATGAATGAATTAATGAATTAACTTGAGGTTTTCATACATTGGGAACAAATATGGAGTCCTTACATATTTAATGAATGAATGAATGAATGAATGAATGAATGAATGGCCAACTGACTTCTAGGCCGGTGACATCGGGAAAAGGAGTGAGAGGAGTCCGGACGTAGGCGACGTCCGCTTGACAGAAACCGAATTCTACCACCTCCACGCCGATAACGGTCCAGCAGGAGCCGTCGTTTAACAGCACTCGGCCGGCCTCCTTTGTGCTGGACGTGGCCTGGGAGGAAGTGGACGGGGGACGTGACTGATTAGTCAAATCATATTTTATTTTTATTTCTATAAACTCAGGTTGACAAATGAGGTGAAATGAAAAGGCCGTTCCGACGGCTACCTGATGCAGCACGACGGCGTCATTGGCGACGGCCAGGAAGGCTTGCGGCGTGTCTCGCATCTCAAGGGCGCATTTGTGCAGCTGCGACACGGGCTCGTCCACCGACAGGACGGCATGTTGCTTGTTCACTTTGCGGATCACCTAGAAAAAAAAATAATTGGGGGAAGGACTGGAACTGATTAATTCCAATTCCATTCATTTCAATGGGGAAACATGATTTGCCATATGAATGTTTTGATAGTTATGGACCCAGTTCAACTGGCACATGTGGATCAGAGCTGTAGGTAGCACTTAAGGGGGAAATACTGTCCTCGCTATTTCTGCTCCTCAAAAAAACACAGCTAATGTGTATCTCAGTGTTGTCGTAGCAACCTGACGCCGGCAGGCATGTGCAGGCATGTGTGTGTGTGTGTGTGCGTGTGTGTGTGTTTTGGTTTCTGAGGCCTTGCCGCTTCCCTGCTGACTCGTAAGCGTAACAAACGTATGCATCTGGACACAAAATCAATGTAGCAAAGTTCAAAATAGCTGATGGACAAAAAAAAAGACATCCTATAGTTCACAAAACCTAGCGTAACAGCGTAAACTGTTTCAAAGAACATATTTCATTACTACAATCAAATAAAATACAAATAAATAAAGCCTGAAATGACTTTGTGTATGTGTGTGTGTGTGCGTGGGCGTGCGTGTGTGTGTGTGTGTGTGTGTGTGTGTGTGTGCGCGCGTGTGTGTGTGTGCGTTACCATAGGGGGTAAAGTGAGTCCAGACTCGGTGCACACAAGTTGTACCACTGACCCGTAACAGATGAATCCTTCAGTCAGTACAAAGTCACCTTGATGCTCAGCGCATTGCTCCTCCACTACACACACACACACACACACACACACACACACACACACACACACACACACACATGCATGCATGCATGCATACAGGAACACACAAAAGTTATTTTATTTATTATTTTTTTTTTTTACTTCAAGATGGCGCCATGAGAGTGGCTGCCTTTCCAGCAGCTCCTGTATTCGTTTTTGTACTTCTTTCTTTCCTTTCCGCTTCCTTTCATAACTTTGCTGCTGTGTTACTTGCGGGTAGAGTGAACACTGGCGTAAATTGCTGCCGCTGCTCACCAGCACAAAAAAAATGCTGTGACTGTAAAGTGTCTTTGAGAGTTTTGAAAGGTGCTTAGAAATGAAATGTATTATTACAATTACAGTAAAGTCTCGTTATATCGATATCGGATATATCGATAGTCCTGGTTATATCGATATTTTTTCGGCCTCCCTTGAATATCGATATAACGAGACTTTACTGTATTAAAAGACTCAGACACACACATTCATAGGTAAAGAAACACTTGCGGGGACACGCACACACAAACACTCATAAAGCACACACACAAACATGCACAGGCGTTTGTGCGAATACACACCGACATACACACGCACACACACATAGGGTGAACATGCTAGACATCTGGCACATGTATGTTTCCGTGTAAGTGGAGCATGCTGGCGAAGGAAGTTGCGGAGGGACAGAGTAGCTGACCGAGGAGTGGTGGACCTTGCGGCCATCCCGGGTGGTCCGAGGTTGGAGTTAAACAAACACACCCGTGCACTTGCCCATGGACCACGGCAAAACAGTCGCACACACACACACACACACACACACACACAAGCAGAAACATGGAAGCTGGGTGGTCGTTGACCTCTTTATATGTCGTTCTTCAGCTCCTTTCCTTGCACTTTTATTCTTCATCCATCTTTCCTCACTTCCTGTGTTGCTAATATCTCCGAAGTCATCCACATTGCTGACTTCGCTAAAACGACTGAAAGGACAACCGACACCAAGTTGCGTCCATCATTTGTCAAATGACTTCTACTGAGCGCATTTGACAAAGATTCCATCGCATATTGCGATATTTGACCTTTTAAGACTCACGCTGAATATTCAGGAAGTCTTGTTTCCGAGTTGATGACAATGGCGGAAGTGACGTCACGGAGGGAACGCCCCTGACCGAGAAAGCGACACACAATGCATTTTGGGTACTTTTTTTTTGTGTGAAAACAGCGTGTTGATCGGCAAATTAGAAGGAAAACTACATAAATAACGCAATGGTGAATCGTGTGGCAGCCAATTGCGGTAACACGCATAAAGAAGGTGTAAGTTGACACAAATTTCCAGTGGACAATCAGTCCATTTTCATATACTGGACGAAACGCAGCTTCTGCGCCATCTTGTGCATTTTCTGGGCGCTACATTGGATTCCAAATCTTCACCGGTTTCATCGCTTGCAGACGGATCGAATTGAAACGGAAAGACTTCTTGAATCGATTGCAAACATTTATGCTTTCCTCTTCAGAACCATTTGAAACCTATTCATAACTGGATGAGTAACAAGAAAGCATCTTCTCTGAATCTGAACTCTCTGAAGCCATTATTTTGATTCTGGAGCAAGTCAGTTTGTGAAGGAGTATCCTGGCGTGACGTCCCGAACAAGAAGGCGGGACTTCCTGAATCTACCCAGTTCCGAGCTCATTTTGTGGCAGTTTTGGGACACTAAGTCATTTTTATTGATGTTTTGCATTTGACTAAAAATATCAGCCTGCATGTTTTGGGTATTATAGATGCTATCAAACATTTTCCTGAAATCAGTTAGGAAACAAAAAATGGTGTCGGTTGTCCTTTAAGTGAAAGGTGCTCACTGGACTAAAGTAGCGCAGACGATACTAATCGCTAACCCAGCTGCAAGTATTAACATTTTTGATGCAGCTGACATGGACTAAAATGTCCGTAAGAGTCAATACATTCACAAGGATCACATAAATTTCATGTCACACGAACAACATAGCTACAGTGGCGAACCATGCTAGTATGGCTAACGTTATTAACATGGCTAACGCACCTAGCTTGATGGTGAAGGCGGTCCACTGTCGGGCGCTGGCAACAAAGGTCCCACTCTCCACGGCCAGGTAGCGAGTGTTGACTGTCTGAGAGCGCAAGCGATTAAACAACGCAACACGGGAACATGCTGAGATACACACTGAAACGCACACGTGTGACACGTGTGACACGTGCACAGCAGACATGAAGACATCACAAACACACAAACACAAACAAACACAAAAAGCTTGTGAGACATGCGTACAGGAAGTGGTTGACGGAAGTAAAATAATGCGTGAACTAACGGTCTGCATTCTTCATAGTCTGTCTCTTTTGTGACGGTTTGGAGATCACTTTGATCAGGCGGCTGTGGAAGGAGCCTACTTCCTGTTTGATGGAGCCCACTTCCTGTCGAACGGAGCCCACTTCCAGGAAAAGCCTCAGTAGGAGACGGAAGTGTTTCCTTTTGTCCTGGTCCGAGATGAACAAAGACTTGGAACACGCCAACATCCCAGTCTGAAAAAGTCACGTGAAACAAAAAGTTGCTATAGCAGTTCAGACTATGCTAACAATGCTATTGTCATCATTTGCTAACTTTGCTGAAGCTCATAACATAGTTGACATTGCTAATAATTGGGCATGTATGGGCGTTGCTTGGATTGGATTGGATTGGCCTTTCTTCGTCTGGCAGTGGAGAAATTTACATTTCACTGCAGCAAAGTGATGACAGTAAAAGGAAAGGAAGAAGTAGAAAAACAAAATACAGGAGCTGCTGGAAAGGCAGCCATTCTCGCAGCGCCTTCTTCAAGTAAAAAAAAACCTAAATAACAAAAAATATGACAACACAAAGACACAGAGAGGCATTCATTCTTCAGCACCTGCTGTACCCTCTTTGTGACATGAAGCAGTTCTAGATGAAAGATGAGAGGATCAAAGCCTCCTTTTCACCAATCGATCAAGGACGTCATGGTGAAATGTGCACGTCTACGACAAGCTAAGTTCGATTGACGAAAGAAATTGTCCCACGCAAATCCACTTCAATTCCAAGCTGCGGCAGTTCCACATACGCATTGGCGCTTTACGCTTGAAGTGGCTAACGATGCTAACGTTGTATGCTGCTATTAGCATGTGTCAGAGATGTTCGATCGGACACTGTGGACAAAGGCTCAAACACAGGAAGATTGTCTTTTACTGCCGGCAGGCGACGCAGCCATTCGAGACAGACGTCTGCCAAGCTATTTATAGAGAGTAAATGCAATTTTACGTAAAACATAGTTTTCTTGATTTGAATACCACGCCCATGGACGCCCCAAGAGCTATAAACAATAGAGTATATGCATTTTAATTGGTTGTCTTTCACTGAACCAATAGATTTGTAACCCGGCTGAAGAGCTCTTCCTGTGAGGGAGTTTCAAGTCCCAAATGATTTCTATTGTAGGAGTTTCTCAAGTCCTAAATTCTGTTCAAGGCCAGATCTCCTAGATGAAGATGACAGGTTAACAGGCCAGAACCCAAAAGAGGAGGCAAGCAGCACCCATCAGGACAAAAATCGTTGGACAGACATTGGAAATGAATGGATGTGAGTGGAAGGAAAAAACATATGACTTGACATAATTAGCACATGAATAAACATGAAGCATTTGATTGAAAGGTGCTTAAAATGTAATGTAATGTACTGTATTATCATTATTATTATCATTATTATTGGACCGTGTTGGGAAGCGTTTCGAAGTTGAGCTTGTGAGCGTCGCTTTGGGTCATGGAGGCGGTGTCCACGCACATGTAGCCCCGAACGCCGCCGTCAGCGCACCCGCCCACTGGACACAATACAGGAAGTCAGACAGGAAGTCAAACAGGAAGTCAGATGCGACGGACAAAACTAAGGCATTCATTCACCTTTGAGAAGGTCTTGCATCAGCCTCCAAATATTACCGCCAATGTAAACACAAGGAGGAGGACAGAAGAACCTGAAAACGAACACCAATGGGACACAAAATGACAGACGCACAAAAACAACGCACGTGACGACTACTAGAATGGTCAAGATGAACACACAAAAGGGCACTCGCAGGCGTGTGTGCACCTTTTCTCGTTGCCGTAAGACTTCTGAGCGACTTTGGCGTGCAATATGACCACGCTTTGGTGGTCGAGCGCTCCGCCTCGAGGGGCAAATGACTGACAGGGTGTCTCCGTTGGTCTGATTGGACAAAAAAGTGTCATCAGTCGTTCACGTTTTTCAGAAATGTACTTTATGTCTGTGTAAACTGTCAGTCGTACAGGAGTGGTCCATCGATGAAAAGGTTTCTTCAGCCCTCGTCTGTACTTCTTTGAAGGTGTCGGACGTTTCGCTTCTTATCCAGGATGCTTCTTCAGCGGAAATGGGAGTAAAAGAAGCGATTTTCATAAAACAGCTAAATCCTTCACTAAATCGCCATGGTGGGGCGAGGTTCAATTTGGATCGTTCGTACAACAGACTTCTTAGGCAACATAGGCTTAATTATGCTGATGAGGTGATACCAGAGCAAATGGGTCAATCAGGCCAGTCGTAGACCTCATACTCAGGCAGGACAATAGAAGTAATCAGTGTAGACGCAGGAAGTAGTCCTTTGGTCCCCCCAACCTGAGAACAGGGACCAATCATAGCAGAGTCTGACACCGCCACGTCTGGACAGTAGGGGTATACGTATATAGGGCCAAAACTACCAGCATCTTGGAGAAGAAGCAAAACGTCCGACACCTTCAAAGAAGTACAGATGACGACTGAAGAAACCTTTTCATCGATGGACCACTCCTGTACCACTGAGAGCTTACACAGACGTAGTCTAGTAATGTAAAAACAAAGACAAAAAAAGGTTGAAGTGAGGTCTTGCAGAAAAAATAGAGTTCAGGATGATAGTACAGAGTGTACTCAGAGTTCGATGAGTGTGGCAGTGGGAAGGCGCCGGGGGGGCAGGGCTGGGAGGGAGTAGTTCGCTGAAGAAGCATCTTGGATAAGTAGCGAAACGTCCGACACCTTCGAGGAAGTACAGATGACGGCTGAAGAAAGCTTCTCATCGATAAATGTACTTTACAAATCACCCAAATTGGGACAAAAAAAGGTTGACTTAACTTTTAGTCCATATTGTGAGATGACAACACAAAGTCAGCCAAATGCGTCCATGACACATTCTTAATGCAACGGGGAACCCAAACAAGAAGGTTTTGTCAACCCCAGTGGACGAGTTGTTTTCAGTCGCCGTCCACTTTGTAATCCTGAGAACTTTCGGGCTCCTGCTTAACCTTTGCATTCTTAACAGGGGCAAACCCTGCTGGGATGTTGGACATTGTTGTATTTTGCGTGTGTGTGTCTGTACGTGTGTGTGTGTGTGTGTGTCAGTCACTAGGGTGCCAGAACTTGTCCAAATTAGACCTTCCCCTCTTGAAGGGTGAAAGGTTAACTATTTCACACCAGGACACTCAACAAAGAAAGGGGCACGGAGGAGTGAATCCCAGGAAATACTTTGTTTATACCGCTAAAGCGGCTAACATTGCTAACATCGCTAACATCGTGACGGCCGTCGGTAATTGTTTGCTATTCAAAAGGGGATTGAAGATTCAAGATGCTAAAAGGTTCTTTTCTTTGGATATACCCATCCGGGTGATCTGGAGGAGAATGCCGCTCTCGTGTATATCAAATCATCTTTGAAATTTGATGCGCATACCTAAAATATTAGGAAACATTACATATACAGTATATTTGGCTGGTATTATGAGTGGAAAAAGAAGTGTTGTAGATGCACATTCAAGAAGAATAAATAGACAAATAAATAAATAAATGAATAAACAAATGACCTAGTAAATAAACAAACATAAATAAATAAATAAAAATAATTTAAAAAAATAGATGAATAAATAAATAGACAACCAAATGAATAAATGAATACATAAATAAATAGATACATAGATAAATAACTAGATAGCCAAATAACCAAATCAATAAATACACAAACAAATAAATAAATAAATAAATAAATGTCCTGGTAAATAAACAAACAAAAAATAAAGACGTATGAATAAATACATAAATAGATAGACAAAGAAATAAATAGACAACCAAATGAATAAATAAATACATAAATAGATAAATAACTAGATAGCCAAATAACCAAATCAATAAATACACAAACAAACAAACAAATAAATAAATACATTCATTCATGTGACTTTGAGAGTTTTGAAAGGCCCTTATAATCGAAATGTATTATAATAAATAAATAAATAAATAAATAAATAGTGAGTTGAATTTTGGGACTGATGGCAGTGAAATGGACATTGCGTGTCACCCATTAAAATGATCCTTCATCAATGCTGAATTTTGCACAAAATAAAATCAGTCAGCCATTGTCCATTGTCTTTTATTTGAAATAATTTTATCATAAAAAATAAATTAATTAAAAATTTAAAACTACTGAATTTACGAAGACAAACATTTTTTTTCTATGTGAATTGTGATAGAAACAAGCTAAAACTCATGAAGGGGCTTTAGGTTGTGAGGTTCATCTTGACTTTTCTTTTTTTTTTTTTTGGGGGGGGGGGGGGTACAATATTTCAAAAAACTGCTCTCCATTGCAAAATCTGAAGAAATTGATACCTACTATCTGCTACAGATGTGGTTTTTAATGTTATTTTTTTAAAGGTGGGGCATGCGCACGTGCGTGAGGGTGACTGGGTGGGCTGCTCTTATAACGGCGTTTCGCCCACCGTCCACCGCTACATTCCAGAACGAGCGCTCCCGGCCTCAGCACACAACGCCACTTCAACATACTCGGATAAACGCTGCACACCTACTTTTCACTTGGACTTGTGTGTGTGTGTGTGTGTGTGTTGTGGGGGATAGAACTTTGTATTTATTATTATTATTAATATATATTTTTTAAAGGCGTGAGCATCTCACCTTTCCCAGCCCAAGTGCGCGTCCAACAGGTGAGTGACCGACTCGGTTTGGAAGTGAGCGGACTCATGCAGAGAAACGTCTGAAACACATTCGAGAAGGGAAAACATGTATTTATTTATTTATTTCTGTATTTATTGACTGACGTCAATCAGAATGATCACATTTCCAAATTTCTTTCCAAGAAAGACCCCTCACTGCAGCCCCTCCACTCCCATCTCTTCAAAAATGTCTTTAATATGAACATTATCGTCAAAAAATATGTTTTTCTTTGTCAACAATTTGAAAATGGAATAAAACCACAGTGGGGGTTGATTTGTTGGGAAAAAATGAAATGAAACCAATTAGTATATTAGCCAAGAAAGGTCCAACATTTCATCAACAACTTCAAATCAATGAACAACCAACCATTTTAAGAATGAATGAATGAATGAATGAATGAATGAATGAATGAATGAATGAATGACAACGACACCCTTAGACTAACATGCCATAAATCAAATATGCTGTTTTTATACTTGCGCTATGTACAGTTATTTTTATGAAATATTTTTGAACAGTTCAACATTTCAGTCTTCTGACATTTCTATATGCCTGGAATACTTTGTTTTAATGTATGTATGTATGTATGTATGTATGTATGTATGTATGTATGTATGTATGTATGTATGTATGTATGTATTTATTTCTCGACCGATTCATCTTTCTATTCATTTATGTTTTATTTATGCACTGTATTTGTTTATTTGTTTATTTATGTATTTATTTATTTGTTTAAGTGTTCACTTATTTATTTGTATATTTCTTTATTATTTATTTGTTTATGCGTTCATTTACTTAATTTACTTAGTTATTTGTCTACTTTTAAAAAATCAATTTCTTTATTTATTCACGCATTTATGTATGTATTTATTTATTTATTTATGCATTTATGTATGTATCAGAATCAGAATCAGATTTGTGTTTGTTTGTTTGTTTTTTTTTTTTTTTTTAAATTTGTTTATTTGTTTATCTGATTCATAAATTCCTCCCAAACATGCTGGACAGATTATGAGATGCGTAACAAAGTTGCTAGTGAGCAGTGATTCAGCGAGATGTGTCCAAATTCTTCTTTCTTTTTTAGACTGTTGGGTTCACAAGGTGACATGGAGGTGATGACCTCAGTCCAACATCACACACACACACACACACACACACACACACACACACACACACACACACACACACACACACACACACACACACACACACACACACACACACACACACTGAGACTGTGAGAAAGCAAAGAGTGAGACAGTGATTTGCTGTGAACCAGTGAGACACCCATGCAGCGAGACAGAAATGCAGTGAGACAGGCAGGTTTCCAGACAGTGTGTAAGGCGAAAAGTGTGTATCCCAAAAATTAATTTCCCATAGGAAACCATTAAAATGAGAATAATCCGTTCCCAGGTCTCCATAAAATATCATTTTCAACAAAATAAGCCTTAAAACTACATACAACATACCTTATTCTATGTATAATAAATGTTCTATTGTATTGAGAAAGTGAGAAGGGAGAGGATGAGAAAATAAATGCAGACATACATGAGACAATCATGAAAAGATGCCACGAGATGTTCTGAGATGCCGTGAGATCTAAAGATGGACGTGCAGTGAGACGGGTAAGTTATGAGAGAGACAGCGAGGAAGACATTCTGACTTGACTTGAGCGGTGAGACAATTGGAAGCTGTGATATTATGAGAGGTAGATGATGCGAGACAGACGGGTGGCGAGACAGTCATGAAGACATGCTGTGAGAGACGCCATCAAGATAACGCGACAACAGACAGACAGTGACGTGTTGATCCAACCTTGGCAAGCGTCTTCCATGGCGGCCGCCAGCTCACCCGTCATGGCGGCCGCGTCCATTTCCACCAGGCCTATACGTGGGTCACCCTCAAAAAGAATACGAAAGTGAGCTCGGAAGCTCCTCAAACTACCTCCTTCTGGACCTTCTGGCTTTTTTTCTTTTTCTCGCTAGTTCACATCTTTGCTCCACTGTTGATCATTAACTAGCAAGTATATGCATATTTGTGTGTGTGTGTGTGTGTGTGTGTGTGTGTGTGTGTGTGTGTGTGTGTGTGTGTGTGTGTGTGTGTGTGTGTGTGTGTGTGTGTGTGTGTGTCTTTGTGCGTATGTGTACACAAACATACAGTAGATAGTCAGCTGTCAGCTTCTCACGCCGTTCCTTCTGGTCAAACACAGCAAAAAAAAACACATCTGCAACTGTTGTGATGGTTATGAATGGTTAGGACTGATGTCGCGGGGGGCCCTGGTGAAGGGACCCCTCTTCCCGCCCCCCACCCCTAAAAAGCTTGAGGGGCCACGTCGTCACAGCAATGTGACGGAAGTTAGCTTAAAGGACAACTGACGCCCCTGGACTTTTCTCGCAAAGTCCGTCATGAAAACGGCTTTCACAGTAAATCTGCAACCAATATCTATTCGCTAGCTATGAGCTATCTATTCGCTAGCCAATAGCTATCTATTTGCTAGCTAATGGCCATCTATTCGCTAGCTAGCTTGCTATCTATTTGAGTTACTTCGGGGTTGAGTGAACGCTGGCGCGTGTGACTGCTCACCCGCAGAAAAAAACTGATCCTGTGACTGTAAAGTGACCTTGAGAGTTTTGAAAGGCGCTTAGAAATAACATGTATCCTTATTATTATTATTATTATTGTAAATGAAAAGTATTGTACAATGTAGTTGTACTTACTGCATTATAGTTGACCCTCGGAGTAGTATAACGATAAATGGATTACTTTGATATCAAAAAGTACCAGGACCCTCCACAGTGCATAGGCACCCATTCCTTCCACAGGCGCCAATTTTTGTATTTTTTTCCCCAGCATGAAAGATTGTATTTGATGATAAATGAATGTGTGAGTGTGGTGGAGGCAGACAGGAAGGGGTCACAGAGAGGAGGGGAGGGGAGAGGAGGTAGAGGGGGTCTTTCTAAGGTTTCTTTATGCCCAGCACACACAGATGCACACACATGTGGCATTATATGATGTATGAAAGGAAGCGTGTCTTGTTTTTTCGAGCAATTGTAACGCCTGCATGTGTTTTGAAAAAGGGGGACGGGGGTGCCATAGGAAGTGAAAGTCATTTTGTCATTCAGGTGTGAAATGAAGCATTCAAGGAAGGCTGTTATTAACAATCATTTTTATCATTGAGCCATATGTCCATTGTACTGGTCAGCACATATTTTTCTTCCAAGACAGTTTTACCCTGGCATACAAACTATTTTTCGGGGTACATACGGAGCTGCCACAATGAGTGATGTGTCGTTCGCGAACAAGCCCGTTCTCCTCACAAGAAAATGGCAGCCGGCTTGTTTTGGTCCTCTTTTCCCCACCCCCAGTCTTCGGTTAAAGCCACGTGATTGGTCAAGAACGCAGCAGTGGGGGGAGGTGATTTAAACATTAAAGAGACAGGCAGACGACAGAGAGAGAGTGATAAAATGGATAGAAAACAGTCAAATTTGGACTCGTTTCAACTTAGATAGTCCAAAGACAGAGTGTAGACTGCAAGGTTAAAATTCCCATCAATCAGGCTCCACAAATAACCTGTACGAGCCATCTGTGGACTTGATGCAAAAAGCTATCAACTCGGCTAAATAGAACACAATTGAGGAGGAACTAGGTAAGATTATCGCAGAGAAAGCACCTACAAGGGATCATTCTTCTAGATGGTGAATGAAGAAGGCTACGTTCCTCATCAAGTGTTTAATGCTGAGGAAACCGGGCACTCCATTCAATCAAGCCATCAACGACCATCACAAAGGTCAATAAAACCACTTTATTATATAGTACAGTTTATTTCTTTAATTATAATATCATATCACATTTATTATACATAAAATAAGGTTTATTGTGTGTAGTTATAAGGTCTATTTAATTGAAAATTATGTTTTATGGGGACCTGGGAACGGATTATTCTCATTTTAATGGTTTCCTATGGGAAATTAATTTTTGGGATACACACTTTTCACCTTACACACTCTGTCTGGGAACCAATTAATTTCGTAAGCTGAGGTATCACTGTATTTTGATGTTGTTGAATCCAAAAACGCTTTGCGCATATTGTCTTTTTGAGATGTTCCATCTGCCCAGCCAAATGATTGTGTTTTGGTGCACTTTTTGGAGCAAAAGCAGAACTTTGGCCTCGTGACCCAAGGAACCAGCAGGAAGCAAGAGTTGGCGGCCAGGAAACGTGAGCAGACATAAGCCGAGAAGATCAACAAGAGCTCTTTGTTTTTTGGGGGACTGGAAAGCTCATGACGTTCCTGCGGCTGCTCACCTTTGTCATCTGAAGCTCAATTCAGGAGCGCCAAGACGTTCCTGCGGCAGCTGTTTTCACGTTTCTATTTACGAGGGGGGGGCAGGACCGGAATGTTCACCGTCTAGAATTCTTCGGCAGCTTCACATCAGCGGCGGAAAACCCAAAACATTTTTCGACGCTAATAATTGAGACTAAGAGGCCATCTTGCGCAAATGTTGACACAAACACATGTTCTTCCCTTTCACTAATAACAGGTGTCCCAATATTGTTGTTCACACATGTGTGACCTCGATTTTTGGACCTAGCACCACTTTTTTGGAGTTAAACCGGATGATGCTTTGTGTTGCAGTCAGCTGTCGCCATGACGATGAGGCATACGGCCGCAAGCGTCGCCGTGGTGCTGCTCGGCATGGCCGCTATCGTCACCGCCAGGCCCAAAGCAGGTCAAACAGATACTTTTGTTTTATTCACATTGAACAGCTACAGTGTGAGTAGCACTACAGACTATTTGGCTTTGATTTTATAGCATTTCCACCCCCACGTACAACCCTGAAAAAAAAAACATTCTAAACGGTTCCCCAGAACAGAAGGATTTGGAGCCACTGGGAAAGCGAACAATTGCAATGCGCTCTGTGATTAGCCTCCAGTTGAATGTCAGTATGTGGATTCCTCCATGACATATTATTTCCTGTTTGTCTGGAATGTTCACAAGTGAGCCAACAGGGGGCGCCCGCATATAATAATAATAATAATAATAATAATAATAATAATAATACATTTAATTTCTAAGCGCTTCCACATACACACACACACACACACACGCACACGCGCACACACACACACACACACACACACACACACACACACACACACACACACACACACACACACACACACACACACACGCACACACACACACACACACACACACGCACCTACACATATACACACATACACACATACACACATACACACATACACACATACACACCTACACATATACACACATACACATATACACACATACACACACACGCACACACACACAATCACGCACACACGCACATACACACATACACACCTACACACATACACACCTACACATATACACATACACATATACACACATACACACACACGCACACACACACAATCACGCACACACGCACATACACACATACACACATACACACCTACACACATACACACCTACACGCATACACACACACATACATACATACACATATAAACTGCGCCTCGTTACCATGACGTCTCGCTGCAGGTTCTGAGACCAAGTGCCAGACAGGCCCGGTGGATCTGGTTTTCCTGATCGACAGT